>NW_026891737.1:0-161271 GCF_015708825.2 Lethenteron reissneri
TACCCCAACATCACCGCCCCCATCACCCAACAACAACCACCCACCATCACAACCCCCATCACCACCCCCATCACCCACAACTACCCCCACCATCACAATCCCCATTATCCACAAACCCTCACCATCACAACCCCCATAATCCACAAACCCCCACCATCAACCACCCCCATCACCCACACTACCCCCACCATCACACCCCCATCACCCACACTACCCCCCCCATCACCACCCCCAGTCACCCACACTACCCCCACCATCACTACCCCCATCACCACAAAACCCCCCACCATCACAACCCCCATCACCCACACCATCACCCACACAACCCCACAATCACCCATCCCATCACCACACAACCCCACGATCACCACCCCCATCACCCCCCACCATCACCCACAAAACCCCCCACCATCACAACCCCCATCACCCACACAACCCCCACCATCGCCACCCCCCATCACCCACAAAACCCCCACCATCACCACCCCCATCACCCCCACCATCACCACCCCCATCACCCACACTACCCCACCATCACCACCCCCATCACCACAAACCCCCACCATCACAACCCCATCACCCACCCTACCCCCACCTCACGACCCCCATCACCTACACTACCCCCCCACCATCACCATCCCCCATCAGCCCCACTACCCCCACCATCACCATCCCCATCACCCACACTACCCCCACCATCACGACCCCCATCACCCACACAACCCCACCATCCCCACCCCCATCACCCACACAACCCCCACCATCACCACCCCCATCACTCACACAACCCCCACCATCACAACCCCCATCACCAACCCCATCACCCACACTACCCCCACCATCACCACCCCCATCACCCACACAACCCCCCACCATCACAACCCCCATCACCACCCCCATCACCCACACTACCCCCACCATCACCACCCCATCACCCACAAAACCCCCACCATCACCACCCCCATCACCCACACAACCCCCACCATCACCACCCCCATCACCCACCACTACCCCCAACATCACCGCCCCCATCACCCACACAACCCCCACCATCACAACCCCCATCACCACCCCCATCACCCACACTACCCCCACCATCACAACCCCCATTATCCACAAAACCCTCACCATCACAACCCCCATTATCCACAAAACCCCCACCATCACCACCCCAATCACCCACACTACCCCCACCATCACCACCCCCATCACCCACACAACCCCCACCATCACCACCCCCATCACCCACAAAACCCCCACCATCACAACCCCCATCACCCACACAACCCCCACCATCACCACCCCCATCACCCACACTACCCCCAACATCACCACCCCCATCACCCACACAACCCCCACCATCACCACCCCCATCACCACCCCCATCACCCACACTACCCCCCACCATCCCCACCCCCATCACCCACACAACCCCCACCATCACAACCCCCATCACCACCCCCATCACCCACACTACCCCCACCATCACTACCCCCATCACCCACAAAACCCCCACCATCACAACCCCCATCACCCACACTACCCCCACCATCACCACCCCCATCACCCACACTACCCCCACCATCACTACCCCCATCACCCACAAAACCCCCACCATCACAACCCCCATCACCCACACAAACCCCACCATCACCACCCCCATCACCCCCCACCATCACCCACAAAACCCCCACCATCACCACCCCCATCACCCCCACCATCACCCACACAACCCCCACCATCACCACTCCCATCACCCACACAACCCCCACGATCACCACCCCTATCACCCACACAACCCCCACCATCACAACCCCCATCACCACCCCCATCACCCACACTTCCCCCACCATCACTACCCCCATCACCCACACAACTCCCACCATCACCATCCCCATCACCCACACTACCCCCACCATCACGACCCCCGTCACCCACACTACCCCCACCATCACCATCCCCATCACCCACACAACCCCCACCATCACCACCCCCATCACCCACACTACCCCCACCATCACCATCCCCATCACCCACACTACCCCCACCATCACCACCCCCATCACCCACACTACCCCCCACCATCACGACCCCCGTCACCCACACTACCCCCACCATCACCACCCCCATCACCCACACAACCCCCACCATCACCACCCCCATCACCCACACTACCCCCACCATCACCATCCCCATCACCCACACAACCCCCCACCATCACGACCCCCGTCACCCACACTACCCCCATCATCACAACCCCCATCACACACACAACCCCCACCATCACCACCCCCATCACCCACACAACCCCCAACATCACCACCCCCATCACCCACAAAACCCCCTTCCATCACAACCCCCATCACCCACACAACCCCCACCATCACCACCCCCATCACCCACACTACCCCCACCATCACGACCCACATCACCCATACAACCCCCATCATCACAACCCCATCACCCCCCAGCCGCGGGGCCCATGCCAGGTCAGGTGCACTTTGAGGCCACGTGAAGTGTCGAAGGCTCGCGGTTACTTAAAGGTCTCAACACATCCATAACAGCGAAGCTGCAACAAGAAGAGCGGTTGTCCTGATGTCACTCACAAACATACACGAAAGAGACGTCGAGAGTGGATATAGTCATGTATAGTGTGCACCTTGTGGCCGCGTGAAGTGTCAAACGCCCGCTAGCAGAAGGGCACGGGGCCGACCCAGGTGCCACGCATCGACTGACTGAGATGAATGGCTGATACACCCCCTGTGCCCCCTACTGTGCCCCCTAATGTGCCAACTTGCAGTGCTTTAGCCACCCGGCGCTCCGCTCGTTCTTGTGAGTGTCGCTCCTCCGCCCTCCGTTGTTGTTGGAGTGCGACTGCCTCCAACTGCCCAGCAGCGTCCTTCACGAGCCTCCTCCACAGAGGCCGATCTTGACACCGATGGTACCAGTCATCGGCAAGTCCACTCAGCTCCACGTCCTTCTGTACCACATCACTCCATCTCTTCTCTAGCCCGTGCCGCGCCCATTTAGCCCCATCGATCCGGCCGAACAAAAGCTGTTTAGGCATGCGGTGGCTGGGCATGCGGGCTACATGACGCAGCCAACGCAGCCTTGCCTGCCGGAGGAGCTTACCGATGGGACTTTGTCCAGATCTTCCAAGGATTTGCGAGCTCCTCACACAATCAAGCCTGGTTAAACCCAGGATGGATCGCAGGCAGGCCAGCCTAAATGTTTCTAACCGGCGAAGATGCTCCATTTGGGGGGGCCACGTTTCGCAAGTGTAGAGAATGGATGGAATGAGAAGACCTGAAGCTTCGTGCGGAGCGACAGACCAGGTAGCTGCCACACAACGTTACGCAACCGATGAAAAAATATTGCCGCTCGACTGATTCGGAGTGAGACCTGTGCTGTTAAACTGGAGCCGGTCAAGAGCACACTGCCCAGGTATGGGAAACTCTCCACTCCCTCCACAACTGCCCCATCACCGATTGGGAGTTGTGGGGGTGGAGTGTCTGATGGTACACAATACCCAGGCAGGTGCTTAGTTTTGGTGGGGCTGATGGTAAGGCCCCACCTCTTAGTGGCAGGCTCCAGTTAACAGCAGCAGCGTCTCCATCTCCTCCTTTGAGTGAGCAGCAATTACCAGATCATCAGCATACGTAACTTGGTTGAGCAATAGGGAGCCGTCCCTTGACCACACACGGGCATTGATCAGCCTCACCAATATATCGGTACCAAATGGAAATTCCTCCGATACAGCAATTGAATGCTTCACGAACTTAGTGGTCAAAATAGATGTTAAATGATGTGGGAGCCAGAGGACATCCCTGTCGCACCCCAACGTGTACAGAGAATGGCTCTGACTCCCGGCCACGTAGTTTTACCCGGGCCCGCTCACCATCATGAAAGTCCTTAATGAGCGGGAGCAGAGGGTTAGGGACTCCGAAAACTTCCACCACGAGGATGTCGGGGGTTGTTTTGCCGCACCTCACTGCAGGTTACTCACACACATACACACACACGGATACACACATACACACACTCTCATATCCTCACACACACACATTCAAACAATCTCATATACTCACACACATACAAACACATACCCACACTCTCATACACACACAGGCATACACATACACACGCACACATACACACGCTCTCATATACTCACACACATACACATGTAGAGTAGTAATGCGAAGGACGAGTGTGGGAAAAATGGAGCTCTTTGGCACCAACTCAACTCGCCGTGTTTGGAGGAGGAGGAATGCTGCCTATGACCCCAAGAACACCATCCCCACCGTCAAACATGGAGGTAGAAACATTATGCTTTGGGGGTGTTTTTCTGCTAAGGGGACAGGACAACTTCACCGCATCAAAGGGACGATGGACGGGGCCATGTACCGTCAAATCTTGGGTGAGAACCTCCTTCCCTCAGCCAGGGCATTGAAAATGGTTCATGCTGGAATACCCATCCACGACAATGACCCAAAACACACGGCCAAGGCAACAAAGGAGTGGCTCAAGAAGTAGCACATTAAGGTCCTGGAGTGGCCTAGCCAGTCTCCAGACCTTAATCCCATAAACAATCTGTGGAGGGAGCTGAAGGTTCGAGTTGCCAAACGTCAGCCTCGAAACCTTAATGACTTGGAGAAGATCTGCAAAGAGGAGTGGGACAAAATCCCTCCTGAGATGTGTGCAAACCTGGTGGCCAACTACAAGAAACGTCTGACCTCTGTGATTGCCAACAGGGGTTTTACCACCAAGTACTAAGTCATGTTTTGCAGAGGGGTCAAATACTTATTTCCCTCATTAAAATGCAAATTAATTTATAACATTTTTGACATGCGTTTTTCTGGATTTTGTTGTTGTTATTCTGTCTCTCACTGTTCAAATAAACCAACCATTAAAATTGTAGACTGATAATTTATTTGTCAGTGGGCAAATGTACAAAATCAGCAGGGGATCAAATACTTTTTTCCCCCACTGTATAAGGAGTAGTGTGCGTGAGTTATGGGTCTTCGCTGTTGGGAGAGGAACGAGAGCCTGCGTGGACGACATCCAAGCCGCCGCCGAGGAAGGGATCGAGATGTAGAGGTCTCACGTCGTTACCGGGTGGTGTTGGATGATCCCCCACCCGGGCAGACGAGGGGGGTAGACAAAGGAGAGCCATACCGGGGCGTAGATAGCTGAAGGGATGTCCGCGTAAAGGACAGAGTTCTGACGTGCGCCATAACGGGTGTAAGCGTCGAGTGCAGAGTGAAGCAGCCTCAAGTAAAAATCCTTGTCTCCGTCTGGTTCTCCAATTCCCCTTGGTGTCCAAAAGGAATATTCTACACACACATATACACACTCATAAACACACTCATATACACACTCATACAAACACTCATACACACACACATACACACACATACACACACATACACACACATACATACACACACTCTCATATACTCACAAACACACACGCATATACATATGTAAGGACAGTACGGGGAGATAGGGAGACAGTATGATTCCCCGGGACCATGGTTACTAATGGACGTGCTAATGATGATTGTTGGGACAAGGATTGACAGGGTCACGTGAGGGGAAGCACGGGACTCAATGGCGGTAAAGTGTAATAAGGGGCCGTCCATAAATGACGTCACGTGATTTTGGACGATTTTTGACCTCCCCCCCCCTTCGTCACACGGCGTATTTGATGTGGCGATGCACTCTGATGTTGTAGAAGAAAACATGTATTAAATAGTCTATTTAATTAAGTAGAACGTGTTGTCTCTATTTATTTAAAGTTGCGCATTTTGATGTGATGTCACATTTCTCAAACCCCCCCCTCCCTTGTCACACATCTTCGCAAATGTCTGACCCCCCCCCCCCACCTAGGTGCGTGACGTCATTTATGGACGGCCCTTAAAGGGCGGAGATTGACAGGGCCAGGTGCGGTGAGCGAGAGTTCGGGAACAGGGGCGTGGCCGGGTCGTGCGAGGGAACCGGACCTGGGGGCTGTCGCTGTGGGGAATCGCCGCTGTCGCCATTGTCGTCTTGGAACGGGGCCGTCTCCATCGTCTTCGAGTAGTATTCAGGCTAGAGCTACATTGTCTCAGAATAGAGTCATCTAATTACCCAAGTGTACATAGTCACTCGTGGTTATGCGTTAAGCAGTCAACAGACTGTATTCATAATGAACATACAGAGAGAACAAGACGGTGTCTCTGAGAGCTACATTACACACACACACATACACACACTCTCATTCCCACATACATAGGCATACACACACACTCGTATACTCACGCACATTCACGCATACACACATACACACACTCTCATACACACGTATCCATACACATATTCATATACTCACACAGATACATACACACACGCTCATATACTCACACACATTCACACTCTCATAAACTCACACACATACATACACACATATACACACATACACACTTTAATATACTCACACACACACTTACACACAATGTTTCTAACTGGCGTAGATGTTCCATTCGGCGGGTCTATGCTTCACAAGCGGAGAGATGGGAGGACATAACTGCGGCCAAAAACACCCGAAGCTTCATTCGGATGGATAGACCAGGTAGCTGCCACACGGCATTGCACAGCTGATTAAAATATAATGCCGCCTGCCTGATTCGGAGTGAGCCCTCTGCTGTCAAACCAGAGCTATTTTTGTGTTTCCACCGTGGTGTGTCGTGTATACATACACGCACAAATATACACACATACAAAGATCACCCGTGTAGCCTGAACAGGCTGTAGGGGCAAGTGATGTTAGCGAGCACCTATAAAGGCCGGTACGGTACACGAGGGGGGTGGTGGATGGCCAACACCATGCCCGGCCGCCTTTGTCTCCCTAGTGGCGATGTTTACTACACGTCGCACCAGCTACTCATTTGAAGCTGAGTCGACATAGGAGAGGCCCAGGACCGGTTCAGATAATCGTCACTGGTGTTTGCCGTGAGCGGGAATCGAACCCGGGTCGCCAGGTTCGAAGTGCAGCACGCTAACTGCTACGCTACCGCTCCCCAACATATACACACACACACGCACACACACACGTACACACATACAAACATACAGAGACATACATACACACACTCACAAACATACACCTTCGATAACAGCTCAACAATCTGACAAACATCACTAGCGGGAACAAAGTAATGGCTATTTGAATGGCGTCTCTACACATCCGTTCGTTGTGTTTATTTATTTGAGAGACATACACAGACAGAGAGAGAGAGAGGTGACGTCTGTATATGGACCAAAGGAGTCTTCAGTTTTTTCTCTGAGTCATGCCGTGAGACAGATGTTGAAGGGACTTTTAAAAATCGTCCGCATTAGGCAAACACCCCCCTAATCTAATCGGATTGCCCTCTGCGCGTCGAACGTTGCGACCCATTAGCCACGACACACGCACGCAAACACCCACTCACTCACCCACTCACCCACCCACACACCCACTCACCCACCCACACACCCACTCACCCACTCAATCACCTACACACCCAGCTACTAACTCACTCACCCACCCACAAACCCAAGCACCCAACCACGCACTCAAACACTCACTCACCCGTTCACTCGCCAACCCATTCACTCACCCACACACTCGCCCAGTCATTTACCCACCCACACACCTAATAACGGACTCCCTCACCCACACACCCAGCCACTAACTCACTCACCCAACCACCCACCCACTCACTCACCCTCCCTTCCACTCACTCACCCACACACCCACCCATCCAGCCAATATCCCACTCACCTGCTCACCAATTCACTCACCCACCCACCCACCCACTCACCCACCCAACCACCCACCCACCCAACCATCCACCCACCCACCCAACCATCCACCCAACCATCCACCCAACTACCCAACCAAATACTCACCCATCCACTCACTTACCAACCCATTCACTCACCCACTCACCGATCCACCCACCCACTCACCCACTCACCCATACACTCACCCACTCACTTACTCACCCACTCACTTACCCACCCACCTACCTGATTACCCATCAACTTACTCACCCACCCACTCAGCCACCTATCAACTCACTCACTCACCCACGATCTCACCCCACATCACCCTACAGGTCTGTGAGCCTGTTAAAGGATTAGTGACCACCCCCACCTCCACTCCTCCACGTGACGCCTCATTCCATTCCCAAGTTCGAAACCTCCCTTTGGTGTATCCTCTAAAGCAGTGGCTTCTCTTTATCCGGGGGGGGGGGGGGGTTATTCAATAGACTGCACTACTATAGACTGTAAACTACACTATACACTAGACTACAATATACTAAACTCTACACTAATATACACTACACTATACACTACACTACTATACACTACACTGCTATAGACTGTACACTACGCTATACACTAGACTATAATATACTAAACTCTACACTCATAATACACCATACACTACACTACTATACACAACAGTATACACTACACTGCTATACACTACACTATACACTACACCACTGTATACCACACTATACACTACATTACACTACACTACCATTGACTACACTACTATACAGTAAACTACTATACACTGCACTATACACTGCACTAATATACACTATACTGAACACTACATTATGCACTACACTATTATACACTACACTATAGACTACACTACTATACGAGACACTACTATCCACTACACTGCTACACATTACACTATACACTGCAATACTATACACTGCCAAGTATAGAATACACTAATATACCCTATACTATATTTTACACTATGCACCATTATATACATTAAAATACAATACATTACACGACTAAACACTACACTACACAATACACTACACTTCACAAGAAAGTACAAACTACACTATACACTACAACATTATACACTATACAGTACATTATACACTACACTACTATACACTACTGCACACTTCACTATACAATAAACTAAATACTACACGATACACTACACAAGGTTTAGAACCGTGTGTATCGTAATGATCTAACAGACCGTAGGTGCAAGTGTTGTACGAAGCGAGAAGTGGTAGCGCCTATGAAGCATGGCTCTGTGGCACACACAGAGGGAGTGGGCGGCCAGCACCACATTTTGCCCGGTCGCCTTTGTCTTCCCACTCAACCACTCACCCACACAACAACATACTCTCTCTCACCCGCTCACTCGCTCATACACTCACTCAAACATACACTCAATAATACACTCACTCACTTACCCAGCCACTCACTCACCTACTCACTCACTCATACACTCACTCACACACTCTCTCAGCCACTCATTCGCTCATACACTCACTCATACACTCACTGACTCAGCCACCCCCTCACTCACCCACCCAGCCACTCAATCACCAACTCACTCATCTCCCACACACCCACTCACGCACTCATCCAATCACTCACCCAATATCTCACCAACTCACTCACCCACCCAGCCACTCACCCACTCACTCACCCACACACCAACACACTCTCTACCCCACTCACTCGCTCATATACTCACTCATATACTCACTGACTCAGCCACTTGCTCAATCACCCAGCCACCCACTCACTCACCCACCCAGCGAATCACTCACCAACGCACTCACCCACACACCCACTCACGCACTCATCCACTCAGTCACCCACCCAGCCACTCACCCACTTACTCACCCATACACTCACTCACTCACAGACTCTCTCATCCACTCACTCGCTTATACACTCACTCATACATACATAGACTCAATACTATACTCACCCACCCAGCCACTCACTCACCCTACTCACTCATACATACATACACTCAATCATACACTCACTCACTCACCCACTTAATCAATCACCCACACACTCACTCACCCACTCACTCACTCACCTACTCACTAATTACTCACCACACAACTCACCCACGAACTCACTCACACACTGATCCAGTCACCTAACTACACGACCAAGCACCCACCTACCTAACCAATCACTCACCCAATCACCCAACCACTCACTCACCAAACTACCAACTCCCCCAACCACTCGCTCACCCACTCATCACCCATTCACTCAAACACTCAGCTAATTATCCACTCACTTAATCACCCACTCACTCACCGACACCAACTAACCCAACCACTCGCTCACACACTCAGCTAACCACTCACCCACTCACCCCACCACCAACTCATCCAACCGCTCACTCACTCACTCACCCAACCCCCACTCACCCAACCACTAACTCACTAAAATAACCCACTCACCCAACCCCCACTCACGCAACCACACACCCACTCACCTAACCACCAAACCACTCACCGAACCACCCCCTAACCCACTTACCTAACCACTCACCCACGTAATGACCAACTCACCCGTTCACCCACCCACTCAACCAAGCACCCAATCAACCACTCACCCAATCAACCACTCGCCCAACCACCCACTCACCTAACCACCATCCCACCTAACCACTCACCTAACCACTCAACCACCCATTCACTCACCTCACTAATTCACCCACTCGCTCACCCACGCACTTACTCAAACATTCACCCACTCACTCACTCACCATCTCACTGTTTCAGGCATTCAAACACTCATCCACTCACCTGACTACCCGACCACTCACCAACTAACCTAACCACTCACTCACACACTCACCCATCCAACCTCTCACGTACTCACCCAACCACCCACTCACCCAACCATCCATGCGCCCACTCACCCAACCACTCACTCACCAACCACCCACTCATCCACTCACCCAAACCACCAACTCACCTAACCACTCACCCGCCCAACCACCCACTCACCAACTCACCCAACCACTCACTCATCCACTCACCCACTCACCCACTCACCCACTCACCCACCCACCCTCCTCGTCCGCCCGCTGTGCATCCCCATTGATTGAGTGCCGGGGGAATTAGCCGGAGAAGTCTATAATCCACTCCTGCCTGAGCACACAGCTGGGGGTGTGAGTGACTGTGTGTTGGTGAGTGAGTGTGTATGTGTGTGTGGGTGAGTGTGTGTGGTGGGTGAGTGTGTGTGGGTGTGTTGGTGTGTGTGTATGTGGGTGAGTGTGTGACTGTGTGTGGGTGACTGTGTGTGGGTGAGTGTGTGGGTGAGTGTGGGTGAGTGTGTGTGTGGGTGAGTATGTGTATGGGTGAGTAGTAGTGTAGTGGCTAGCGCGCTGCGATACGGACCCGGCCACCCGAGTTCGATTCCCGCTCACGGCCAAAATAAGTGACGATTATCTGAACGAGTCCTGGGCCTCCCCTAGGTAGACTCAGCCCCAAATGAGTACCTGGTGTTGTGCGTAAAAACATCGCCACTGGGGAGACAAAGGCGGCTGGGCGTGGTGCTGACCACCCACCCCCTCGTGTGCTGTGCCGGCCTTCATAGGTGATACACGCTAACAGCACTTGCCCCAACAGTCTGTTCAAGCTTTACAGGGGCATCTTTGTATTTTGTACGTGTGTCTGTCTGTGTGTACGTGTCTCTGTGTGTGTGTGTGCGTCTGTATCTGTGTGTATGTGTCTCTGTGTGCGTGTGTGTGCGTGTGTGTGCGCGCGTGCTTGACAATCCATTCCCCCACACCCCCCACTCCTCCCACCATTCATCTCACCGCTTCTCCCCACATCCCACTGTTCACGTCTCCCGACTCAGCTGTCGAGTTCCCCTGCCACTGGGACGGCGGTGATGATGACGGTGATGGCAATGACTCCCATCCTCGCGAGAGTGATGATGATGGTGGTGATGGTGGTGGTGATGGTGGTGATGGGTTCGAGCCACGTTGGACCTGTGGGTGAGTTGCTGGAGACAGCCACCACCGGCATTGCATATGCACTGATGGAAGGAAATCACAATGATCGTGATGATAATGCATCTATCTCTGTCTCTCTGTTATCACCAACGTCTATCACGGCTTGATGGAGACGAATGTGATGATGATGTCTCGAGCTCTCTGCCTCTCAGTGCGATCACAATCACCAAGGTCTCTTTATTACTGGATGGAGATCGAGGCGGTGATGATGGCGATGATGATGATGATGATGTCTCTAACTTGCGTGTCCTCTCTAAACCACGTCTCTCTCTGTGTCTATCTAATCCTCACCATAATTTATCTACTGCTGGATGGAGATCGATGTGGCGATGATGATGATGATATCTTTACCTCTGTCTCTCAATGTAATCATCATCATCGCCTTCTATAACAATAATGCCCCTACGTGTACTGACTTGTGGACCACCCTGTATAACAATTCAAGACACAGAGGGCTATTATTGTTATACAAGGATGATTTGAAGCCTTCGTGACTGCAGGAATTACTCTTTGGTTCTTTCGGTAATGTCACGTAGAATTTTTTTTTTTAATTATAGAATACGACGTTTCGATTGCAACACGAGCAGTCGTCATCAGGTAGAACTAAATTTCAGAGAGAGACAAAACACAGACACGGAGACACACAGACAGACACACAAGCAGAGAGAGACACACACAGAGACACACAGTGTGTCTCTCTCTCTCAAATGTGCTTGTGTTGCAATCGAAACGTCGTATTCTATTATTTAATTTATTTTCTTTCTACGTGACTTTACCGAAAGAACCAAAAAGTAATGATATAGGGTGGCCCAAAACTCTGGACACATCGGGGTATTATTATACAGGGTCACCCAAAAGCCGTATTGTTATTGTGTTCATTTTACCAAATGAAATGGAATAATAATATGAGAATACTGCTGCTGATATATTGTTGACGCTGAGGCTGATGATGATGCTGATAATTATGTTGATGATGATGATGATTTGGCTGCCCCAGTAAACGCTCACAATAAGCCCCCATTGTGCCGAGGGAAGTCGTCATTAGGAGGGTTTCATTAGGAGGGCTCCCCAACTATCCCCAAATGGGGTGGGGCGATGGTGGGGGAAGAAAGTTGGCATCCAACCTGATTAATAACTTCTAAAGCAGCCAGCCATCCCACGGCTGTGTGTGTGAGAATGAGAGATAAAGTTTGTGAGTGAGTGTGTGAGTGAGTGTGTGAGAAAGAGATATAATGTGAGTGTGTGAGTGAGTGTGTTAGTGTGTGAGTGAGTGTGTGAGTGAGTGTGAGTGTGTGAGTGAGTGTGTGAGTGAGTGTGGGCGTGTGAGTGAGTGTGGGTGAGTGTGAGAGAGATAGATAGTGAGTGAGTGTGGGTGAGTTTGAGTGTGTGAGTGAGTGTGGGAGAGATAGAGAGTGAGTGTGTGAGTGTGTGAGTCAGTGTGGGTGAGTGTGGCCTTCTTCACATACAGAGACAATGGCCTTCTTTACACGCAGAGACAATGGCCTTCTTTACACTCAGAGACAATGGCCTTCTTTATATCCAGAGACAATGGCCTTCTTTACACTGAGAGACAATGGCCTTCTTTACACACAGAGACAATGGCCTTCTTTACACTCAGAGACAATAGCCTTCTTTACACACAGAGACAATGGCCTTCTTTACACTCAGAGACAATGGCCTTCTTTATATCCAGAGACAATGGCCTTCTTTACACTGAGAGACAATGGCCTTCTTTACACACAGAGACAATGGCCTTCTTTACACTCAGAGACAATAGCCTTCTTTACACACAGAGACAATGGCCTTCTTTACACTCAGAGACAATGGCCTTCTTTATATCCAGAGAAAATGGCCTTCTTTACACTGAGAGACAATGGCCTTCTTTACACACAGAGACAATGGCCTTCTTTACACTCAGAGACAATAGCCTTCTTTACACACAGAGACAATGGCCTTCTTTACACTCAGAGACAATGGCCTTCTTTACACCCAGAGACAATGGCCTTCTTTATATCCAGATACAATGGCCATCTTTACACTGAGAGACAATGGCCTTCTTTACATTGAGAGACAATGGCCTTCTTTCCACTCAGAGACAATGGCCTTCTTTACATTGAGAGACAATGGCCTTCTTTCCACTCAGATACAATGGCAATCTTTACACTCAGAGACAATGGCCTTCTTTACACGCAGAGACAATGGCCTTCTTCACATACGGAGACAATAGCCTTCTTTACACGCAGAGACAATTGCCTTCTTTACACTCAGAGACAATGGCCTTCTTTATATACAGAGACAATGGCCTTCTTTACATACAGAGAAAATGGCCTTCTTTATATCCAGATACAATGGCCTTCTTTACACTCAGAGACAATAGCCTGCTTTACGGCCTAGTCTCACCCAGGGAGAAAATTGGCATGTGGTGAGCACATGGCCGTATCCACAACTGTGCTGTTCATAGACATCGACCCCCGAACCCCGAGCTTCGTCTTCTTCCTCCTCCAGGGACGGTCCGGGCCTCCGACCCAGACCTCCTGGTGTCTTCGCTGGACTGGCCGGGGGGCGACGGGGGGTCTGGTGAGTCGATCCCAGAGCCATTCCCTCCACCGCCACAACCACTACGACCACCGACACCGACACTTCGACGACGACCTCGACCACATTGGCCCACCATCACTCCCCGCGTGCTCGCCTCACGCTCGAGGCGCTCGGCGCTCTTTCCCGACGGAGTGAAGATCTGCTCACAGGAGTCCGTGGACAAGGTGGTTGCCAGCTACCTGAGCTTCTACAGGCTCAGAGGTGAGGGTGGGGAGGGCGTGTGTGTGTGTGCATATGTGCATGTATGGGTATTTTTGTGTGTGTGCATTTGTGCATGTTTTTGTGTGCGTGTATCTGTGTCTGTACGTGTGTGTATATGTGTGTGTATGTGTGTGTGTGTAAATGTAAATGTGTGTATATGTGTGTGTATGTGTGTATGTATGTGTGTATTATGTGTGTATGTTTATGTGCATATGTTTATGTGTATATGTATGTGTATGTATGTGTGTATGTATGTATCATGTGTGTGTATGTGTGTTTGTGTGTGTATCTATCTATGTGTTTGTGTGTGTGCGACAGGGATATCCTCTGGCTCCCACATATTTTAACATATTTTTCGACCACATAGTACATGAAGCCTTCGATGGCTGTGCCAGAGGAATTTCAATCTGGTACAGATACAACGGGAGGCTGATCGATTCCCGGGTACGGTCAAGGGATGGCTCCCTATTGGTTAACCACATTATGTATGCCGATGATCTGGTAATTGCTACTCACTCAGAGGAGGAGTCAGAAGGTGCTGCTGCTGAACCTGGAACTTGCCACTAAGCGGTGGGGCCTTACCATCAGCCCCACCAAAACTAAGCACCTGCAGGGTATTTTGAAACCATCAACTCCTATTTTTTTATGGGGCAGTTGTTTAGAGAATGGAGAGTTTCCCATACGTGGGCAGTGTGCTCATGACCGGCTCCGGTTTGACAGCAGAGGTGTGACTCCGCATCAGTCGAGCGGCATTATCTTTTCATCAGTTGTGTAACGCTGTGTGGAAGATACCTGGTCTGTAACTCCGCACGACGCTTCAAGTCTTCTCGGCCACAGTCATTCCCTCCCTTCTCTACGCTTGCGAAACATGGACCCTCCTAATTGAACATCTTCACCAGTTAGAAACATTAAGGCTGGCATGTCTAAGATCGATCCTGGGTTTAACCAAGCTGGATTGTGTGAGGAGCTCACAAATCCTTGAAAGATCTGGACAAAGTCCCATCGTTGAGCTCCTCCAGGCAGGCAAGGCTGCGTTGGCTGGGTCATGTGTCCCGCATGCCCAGCCACCGCATGCCTAAACAGCTTTTGTTTGGCCGGATCGAGAGGGCAAAACGGGCACGGCTCAGGTTAGAGAAGAGATAGTGTGATGCGGTACAGGAGGATTGGAGCTGAGTGGACTTGCCAATCACTGGTACCAGCGGTGTCAAGATCGGCCTCTGTGGAGGAGGCTCGTGAAAGACGCTACTGGGCAGTTGGAGGCAGTTCGCCCTCCATCAACAACGGAGGCCAGAAGAGCGACGCTCACAACAACGAGCGGCAGCGCCGGGTGTGAGTCTCTCTATCCTGTCTCTCTCGCCGTGTCTCTCTGTCTTCCTGTTTCTCTCTTCCCTGAATCTCTATCCCTGTCTCTCTCCCCTGTCTTGCTCCCCCCTCTCTCGCTTGTCATCTCTCTTTATCTGTCACACTCTCCCCTGTCTCTCTCTCTCTCTCCACTGTCACACTCTCCCCTGTCTCTCTCTCTCCCCTCTGACTCTCTCTCTCCATTGATTCTCTGGCTCCCGATGGCTCTTTCTCCCCTCAGACTCGTTCTCACCCATGGCTATCTGGCTCCCAATGTCTCTCTCTCTCACCCCGCAGTATGCCAGGAGGTTGTGTGGGAGGCTCACCGAGTCTTCTTGGAGCGCCCTCCTACGCGCTCCGACTTCCAGCAGCTGATGGCTCGCTGCCAGTCTGGAGAGGCGTCGCCCTTCGCCATCGGAGAGGAGTTGAGCCGCTCGGATGAACACCGCGGACTCGTCGTCAGGGTGGGTGGGCCGCGTGGGTGGGTGGGTGGTTGTGTGGGTGGGTGGTTGGGTGGGTGGGTGAGTGACTGGGTGGGTGCATGAGTGAGTGGGTGGGTGGGTGGATGAGTGAGTGGGTGAGTGAGTGAGTTGGTGAGTGAGTGAGTGGATGGGTGAGTGAGTGGGTAGGTGGGTGAGTGATTGAGTGAATGGGTGAGTGGCTGAGTGAGTGTGTGGGTGAGTGGGTGGGTGTGCGAGTGAGTCAGTGGGTGGGTGGGTGTGGGTGAGTGAGTGGGTGGATAAGTGAGTGGGTGGGTGAGTAAGTGAGTTGGTAGGTGGGTGAGTGGGTAAATGGGCGGATGGGTGAGTGAGTGGGTGGTTGTAGGTAAGTGAGTGTGTGGTTTACTATTTAGGTGTACCCCATTAATTTAACATCTACGCTGGCTACAAACATTTAGGCTGGCCTGCCTATGATCGATCCTGGGTTTAACCAGGCTGGATTGTGTGAGGAGCTCACAAATCCTTGAAAGATCTGGGCAAAGTCCCATCGGTGAGCTCCTCCGGCAGTCAAGGCTGCGTTGGCTGGGTCACGTAGCCCGCATGCCCAACTAGCTTCTGTTTGGCCACATAGAGGGGGTCTAAACGGGTCACCACGTGGGCTGGAGAAGAGATGGAGCTGATTCGGCACGAGAGGATGTAGAGCTGAGTGGACTTGCCGACGACCAGTACCAGTGGTGTCAAGATCGACCTCTACAAGCGGAGGGCCAGGCGACTAAAATGCAGCAAGCTGACACCGTAGGGGGTACAGAAGGTGGTGGTGCATCTACCGGTCATCTCGGTCGGTCAACCCATGGCACCTGGTTCTGCCCCGATACCTATTCAGCGAGCCTTCGACTTTTTGCATGGCTTGAAAGTGCACCTGGCCTTAAACAGACGCCGTGGTGACGTCAGCTGCACTTATTGGCGAATGGTGGGAATGGGGCCATCCATTTAGTGCGTACGCAAAAATCTGTCAACTTGATCCCTCCCTTCCTCCCTGTACGCACGCGTACTTTTAACACCCCCCCCCCACCTGCGTACGCACGCTTCACGCACCCCCCCCCCCCCGAATAATATAGAACGGCTGATATTTAATCCACGCAGAAACAATTGATCAAGGATTAATAATATTAATGTGTTTAAGCAAACAGTCAACCGCCGGACTATCTAACTAATTTGAAGGCCAATGTAGACAAATTATATGGAGGCTTCACCCCCCCCCTCATTTCCTATACGTAGGTACATTGTCAGTTGACCCCCCATATGCAAGCGTACACATTTGGGTTAACCCCCCCTCCCCTCTCCATGCGTACGTACTAAATGAATGGCCCCAATTGGTATTGGGTTTGAGAGTGGGTGTGTGGGTGAGTTGATGGATGTGGTGGGTGGGTGTGTGGGTGTTTAAGTGGATGGGTGTCTGGGTGGGTGGATGAGTGAGTGGGTGAGTGATTGAGTGAGTGTGTAAGTAGGGTGGGTGGTTGGGTGAGTGAGTGATTGGGTGTGTGGGTGTGTGCATGGGTGGGTGTGTGGGTGTGTGCATGGGTGGGTGTGTGAGTGTACCAGGGGAATTTCCATTTGGTACAGATATAATGGGAGGCTGATCGATGCCCGGGTGCGATCATGGGATGGCTCCCTATTGGTCAACCACGTTATGTATACCGATGATTTGGTAATAGCTGCTCATTCAGAGGAGGAGTTGGAGACACTGCTGCTGAGACTGGAGCGTTTCACTAAGAGGTGGGGCCTTACCATCAGCCCCACCAAAACTAAGCACCTGCGTGGGTATTTTGTACCATCGGACACTCCACCCACACTACTCCCAATCGGTGATGGGGCAGTTGTGGAGAGAGTGTAGAGTTTCCCATACCTGGGCAGTGTGCTCATGACTGGCTCCGGTTTGACAGCAGAGGTCTCACTCAGAATCAGTCGAGCGGCAATATATTTTAATCGGTTGCGTAACGCTGTGTAGAAGCTACCTGGTCTGTCGCTCCGTAGGAAGCTTCAGGTCTTCTCGGCCACAGTCATTCTCTCCCTTCTCTACGCTTGCGAAACGTGGACCCCCCTAATGGAGCATCTTTGCCGGTTTGAAACATTTAGGCTGGCCTGTCTAAGATCCATCCTGGGTTTAACCAGGCTGGATTGTGTGAGAAGCTCACAAATCCTTGAAAGATCTGGACAAAGTCCCATCAGTGAGCTCCTCCAGCAGGCAAGTCTGCGTTGGCTGGGTCATGTAGCCCGCATGCCCAGCCACCATATACCTAAACAGCTTTTGTTCGGCCGGATCGAGGGGGCTAAACGGGGGCGGCACGGGCTAGAGAAGAGATGGAGTGATGTGGTACAGGAAGACGTGGAGCTGAGTGGACTTGCCGATGACTGGTACCAGCGGTGTCAAGATCGGCCTCTGTGGAGGAGGCTCGTGAAGGACGCTACTGGGCAGTTGGAGGCAGTCGCCCTCCAACAACAACGGAGGGCGGAGGAGCGACGCTCACAACAACGAGCGGAGCGCCTGGTGGCTAAAGCACAGCAAGTTGGTACAGTAGGGGGCACAGGTGGTGCATCAGCCAGTCATCTCGGTCATCTCGGTCAGTCGACCCGTGGCACCTGGGTCTGCCCCGTGACCTCCTGCCAGCGGGCGTTCGACAATTCACGTGGCCTCAAGGTGTACATGGCCTGGAACAAGCGTCGTGGTGATGTCACCGCCACTTAGTGGCGAATGACGGTTGTTGTTGTTGGGTGAGTGATTGGGTGGGTGTGTAAGTGGGTGGGTGAGAGTGGGTGTGTGGATGGGTGATTGGGTGGGTGAGTGATTGGGTGTGTGGGTGTGTATGTGTATGGGTGTGTGAGTGGGTGGGTGAGTGAATGGGTTTGTGAGTGAGTGGGTTGAGTAAGTGTGTAAGTGGGTGGGTGCGTGAGAGTGGGTGTGTGGGTGGGTGGTTGGGTGAGTGATTGGGTGTGTGGGTGTGTAAGTAGGTGAGTGTGTAAGTGGGTGGGTGTGTGAGTGGGTGGGTGGGTTTGTGAGTGAGTGGGTGAGTGATTGAGTGGGTGAATGATTGAGTGGGTATGTAAGTGGGTGGGTGTGTAAGTGGGTGGGTGAGTGGGTGGTTGGGTGAGTGAGTGGTTGTGTGTGTGGGTGGTTGGGTGTGTGGGTGTGTGAGTGGGTGGGTGTGTGAGTGGGTGGGTGGGTGAGCGGTTGGGTGAGAGAGCGGTTGGGTGTGTGGGTGTGTGGATGGGAGGGAAAGGTTGGCTGGGAGATGTTAACTACCTCGCCCAGTATACACAATGTAGCTAACATCTCACCGCCTAGTGTCACCACTGCCACCAACCCTTTCAAACCAAATGAATGCGTGCGCCGCTGAGTGAGTGAGTGACATCTCTGATGGCGGTCCCTTGATGTCCGTGCGTGTTCGCCCGGTCTCCCTGCTTTCTCCTCCCTACCCCCTCACAGAGAATCGAAGGGGAAGAGACATCGGACTCGAGGTAACCGATCAACGCACATGCGTGGCTCGAGTGAATGGGGTGAGCGAGAGACGGACAGAGTGAGTGAGCGAGAGACAGAGGGAGTGAGTGACTAGGTGAGATACAGAGTGAGTGAGACAGAGAGAGACAGAGAGGGACACGGAGAGAGAGACGCAGACACAGGGAGACATAGAGAGAGAGACATAGAGAGAGATAAAGAAAGAGTCAGAGAGAGGCAGAGAGAGAGGCAGAGAGAGAGACAGAGAGAGACACACTTTTGACTTTTAAACCACTTTTATTTCCGCCAGCAGCAACAACACTGGAGGCGATTCCGATATGAAATACACAAAGTCACCAGCAAACAAACGAATAAACGCTATAAATCCACGTGTTGTGGCGCTAAATGCACGGCGCACAACACGAAAGAAAAGCCATGTGGTGGTGGTCATCGCGCAGGCCACGGTGACGAGCGAGCACTTCAGAAGGTGAATATGAGGGTGCCGTCAACGCTGGTACAGAGGGCTTTTCCGGCTCCCCAGCGTTTGAAGAAGACGTGCACATCACCGAACGTGTGTGTGGTATGCGTGCTCCAGCCGGAGCCGCGCCTTAAGCAGGCCTCTGAACACTGGAAGCACGGAGCAGCCGTCAGTGTCACCTTCCAGCATCTTTTTTCTCGTTCTGTACACCGCCATCTTCGCCTGAGTACAGGCAAAGATGGCGAGGTCATGGCGCTTGTTAGCCAGGTAAGGCGCCCCCCATATACGAAGCTTCTGTTGTAGAAGGGTACCCCCAGTTTCCTGAAGATGTCCCCCAAAAGGCGGAACATTAGTTTGAGCCGCTGGCAGCGTAAGTACTGGTGGGGCAGATCCTCCCTGGCACCGCAGGAAATGTACAAGTCTGTCACCCCTGGCGCGATTCGGCTGAGCCAGAGAAAGAGAGATACAGAGAGATTGATCGACGAGCGAGCGTTCACGAGTCAAGTTTTTTTTTTGCCTCCACGACACCGGCCGCCGAACGGCAACGTCTTTGGGAGATCCACGCGTCCCACCGGATTTCTGACGACACATTCGAGGGGCGGAGGGGGGTGAGGTATGTTGGGCAGCATCAATGCCGTCGCTGTTAAACCCTACAGGTTTACCCGTATTGGGTAGGCACTGATAAGGGTCTCTGTGAGTGTGTCTCTCTCTATCTATATCCCTCCATCTTTCTCCAACTCTCTCTATCACTATCTCTCTTTCCCTGTGTCTCTCTCTTTCTCTCTCCATACCTGTAACCCATACGGTTTACCCCGTATTAGATAGCCACCGATAAGGTATCTCTCTATCTCTCTAGATCTGTCTCTCTCTATCTCCCTAATCTTTCTCTTTCTCTCTATCTTTCCAGCACTCTTTATCTCTCTCCCTGTCTCTCTCTATCTCTCTCCATACCGGGTCAACCAATACGGTTTACCCCTTGTACGGAGTTTCCAGGTCCATAGGGCGGACAGCCGTTTCAGTACGGGCACAAAAACTAGTATTGCCTTTTTATGCGTATTTCTCCCTTGTGATGGGACTTTGTAGGATAAACGTTGAGATGTATAAGGGACACGGGGTGACCAATGGGGTCTGAGTTGGTCTGTAATAAGGTAGGGCTCTGATAATGGGGTTAACAGGTATGGGAGTGGGTGAATGGGTGGGTAGGTGAGTGAGGGAATGAGCGGTGAGTGAGCCAGTGAGTGAGCGAGTGAGTGAGTGGGTGAAAGAGTGAATGGGCGGGTGAGTGAACGAGTGAGTGTGTGAGTGATTGGATGGGTGGTTAAGTGAGTGAGTTGGTGAGTGTTGGGTGGGTGCGTGGGTGAGTGAGTGGCTGAGTGATTGGATGGGTGCGTGGGTGAGTGAGCGAGTGAGCGAGTGAGTGGGTGAGTGAGTGGTTGGGTGGGTGGGTGAGAGAGTGGGTGAGTGAGTGGGTGAGTGAGTGGGTGAGTGTGTGGGTATTCGCAATATAACTCCAATTGTTTTGTTCACACGTAGGCTTTCGCGACCTGCCGGTCGTAATTACTGGTGAAACGTCGTACTCAGATCGTAAATATTGTGGATTTGATTTCCAACACGCCGGTGTGTGCTGTGCGAGTAAGGAATTGGCATGTTCTGTTTACGTGACACTAAACCTTACTAATTGGCTGTGTCGGGTGGTCGCGGGTTTACCAACACAATTTTTTACTTATGCAATCTAACCGAAAAAAAATTATATTACCGAATTGTTTTGTAATCACTTTGTACTCCTTTTCGTATTTACTCGATGTAAGGCCCAAACATTATATATTGTGGTTTAAGTGTAGAATTATTTGACGGAAAAAGCCTACGTGCTTTAAACTAAAAACGCGATGGTGGATTGATTATTATTGTTAAATCTTGATTTAAAGCTTTCGTGACTGCAGGAATTCAAACGTCTTCAGGTGAGCTCTCACCTGTGTTTCGATCGAAACGTCGTGATCTATTATTTTTTTATCTACGTGACTTCACCGAAAGACCCAAAGGGTATCATTATTGTTATTATTGGAAATAGGACTTCACGTAAATATGTGAACCCATTCTGCGCAAACATTGAATGCCACGAAGGCTATGAGATGTTAGTCACCTCGCCTGGTATACAGGAGGTCGTGGATTTGATCCCGGAACCTGATGTCCACTGTGGCTACATGTTAGCTACCTTGCCTGGTATACAGGAGGTCGTGAGTTCGATCCGGACCATGGCACCACGGTTTCTAGATGTTAGTTACCTCGTTTAGTGTACAGGAGGTCGTGGGTTCGATCCTGGACCCTGACTCCTACGCTGGAAAGGAGATGGTAGCTACCTTGCCTGATATACTGGAGTACGTGGATTAAATCCCGACCCTTACGTCTGCAGTAAAATTGGAGTCTGCGTGACTGTCTGTCTCCTCGGTTCACATGGAATTTTCTCCAGGTCCTCGGATTTCCCCCTCCACATTTATAATCAACCTCGTGCGTTTAGAGTTAATTGGCTGATGCTATACATATCCTACGCGATGATGACGATTATGATATCAGACACTCGTTTGAGCTGATATCATTTGTGATGGCCAGGTCGCTTCTGACAGAGAAGTACATAGCTCAGGGGAGCCTAATCTGGTACAATAATATCGTTTAATTTTAGTATGGATCTCTATGAGTATGGGTCTCTATGGGTCTCTACGCGTGTCAGTAGGTCTATGTAGTTCACTATGGGTATGTCACTCTGTTGGTGTCTATGGGTGTCGGTGGATTTATTTGTGTCGTTGTGGGTCGCAATCGGTGTCTGAGGGTCTCTGGGTCTCTGTGGGTTTTCGATGGGTGTATGTGGATCTATTGGGGTATGTCTGGGTTTCTATGGGTGTCTTGGAATCTTTGTGGGCCTCTGTGGGTCTCTCTGGGTGTCAGTGGATCTATTTTGGGTCTTTGTGGGTCGCAATCGGTGTCTGTAGGTCTATGGGGCTCTGTGGGTCTCTCTGGGTGTCAGTGGAGCTATTTGGGTCTTTGTGGGTTCTCTATGGGTGTCAGTGGATCTAGTTGGGTTGTTGTGGGTCTCCACGCGTCTCTGCGAGTCTGTAGACAGATGCGTTAAGTGTATTTGGCTGCGACTACGAATTTCCACATGATGATGACGATGAATATATCAGCCACTTGGTTGGTCTGCTATCATGTTGTGACCTCCAGGTCCGCTTACTCAAAAATAGTTACACAGCTCAGTGAGGCCTTACACCTGGTCAAATGAACCTAGTTTAGTTTTAGTAGGGGTCTCTATGAGTTTGGGTCTCTCTGGGTCTATGTAGGCCTCTATGAGTATGGGTCTCTGTGCGTCTCTATGGGTGTCTGCAGTGCCGGATTAAGCTAGTGCGGGGCCTGTAGCATATGTTTCAAGGGGCCCTAAATAATAATAAAAAAACATAAATAGTAAAACACACGATTTTTTTACTTGCATAGTAAAGTAATTGTATTTTTTCATTTTCTATACAGCCAGATAATACGACAAATCGCTAACCTTATACACAAATTCGTTCATATAAGTTGAAGTCCAGTATAGTACGATAGTAATATAGCAAATGCAGAATCAGCTGAACCGGAATTGATAGCTTGAAAGCATTTTGCGTGGAGCCCTTGCAAGTGCGGGGCCCGTAGCTACGAATGTAGCTACTTTTGCTACTAGGATAATCCAGCACTGGGTGTCCTGTGGATCTATTTTTTTCTCTGGGTCTCGGTGAGTCTCTGTCGTTCTCTATGGGTCTCTGTGAGTCTGTAGAAAGATGACTGCTGCCATAAATGCCCACACAGTGATGATGATGATGATGATAGAGTCACTTGGTTAAGCTTCTGTGATCTGTCATGGCCAGGTCCCTTCTGAACAAATAGCTGCTCAGCTCAATGGTGCCATACCTGGTAAAATAATAATAAAAACTAGTTTAGTTTCATAATGGTTCTCTATGAGTATGGATCTCTGTGGATCTCTATGGGTGTCTGTAAATCTATGTGGGTCTCTGTGGGTCTCCGTGGGTGTCTGTGGGTCTCTGTGAGTCTCTGTGGATCTATGTGAGTCTCTGTGAGTCTTTGTGGGTCTCTGTGGGTCTTTATGAGTCTTTGTGGGTCTCTGTGGGTCTCTATGAGTCTCTGTGGGTCTATGTGAGTCGCTGTGGGTATCTGTGGGTCTCTGTGGGTCTCTGTGAGTCTCTGTGGGTCTCTATGGGTGTCTGTAAAATCGACGTGGGTCTCTGTGGGTCTCTGTGGGAGTCTGTGGGTCTCTGTGAGTCTCTTTAGGTTTCTGTGGGTCTCTGTAAGCTGTAAGTCTATGTAGGTCTCTGTGAGTCTCTGTGAATTTCTGTGGGTTTCTGTGGGTCTCTATGAGTCTATGTGGGTCTCTGTGAGTCGCTGTGGGTATCTGTGGGTCTCTGTGAGTCTCTGTGGGTCTCTATGGGTCTCCACGAGTCTGTACAAACACGCGTTCAGGAGTATTTGGCTGATGCTATAATGACCATGTGATGATGATGATATCAGCCACTTGGTTGACCTGTTATCATTTACGATAGCCAGGTCCGCCCAACAAGATCTACACAGTTGCTCGGTGGTGAATGAGTTATTTGGCCTTTGGACGAAAACGAAACATCTGCGTGCGAACAAGATCGTGAGAGATTCCAAACGTAATGTCCACTGTATCAACAGCGGTGTGTAAGCAGTGAACATCGTGACTTAAAACTTTCGTGACTGCAGGAATTCATATTCTTGGTTCTTTCGGGAAAGTCACGTAGGTAAAAAAATAATCAAAGTAAATTAATGAAAACTGACGTTTCGATCACAACACAAGCGATCGTTGTGATCGAAACGTTTTTGTTTTAATTTATTTACTTTTATTATTTTTCTACCTACGTGACTTTACCGAAAGAACCAAGAATATAGTGAACATCGTCACTGGGGAGAGACAAAGGCGATCAGGTGGGTGTGGTGCTGGCCACCTCCCCATTCTGTGTGTGCCTTCATAGGAGCTGCTACTATTTGCTATTAACAGAACCTTACCCCCATAGTATGTCAGAGGCTACCCGGGGGATTTTTGTCTTTGTTTGAGTGTGTAGATGTGTGAGCGGGTGAGAGAGTGGGTGGATGAGTGAGTGAGTGGGTGAGTGAGTGTTTGGGTGACTGAGTGAGTGTTTGAGTGAGTTCGTGGGCGACTACGTGGGTGAGTGAGTGGGTGAGTGTGTGGGTGAGCGTGTGAGTGAGTGAGGTGAGTGGTTGACTTCGTGAGTGCGTGAGTGAGTGTCTGGGGAGACAAAGGCGGCCGAACGTGGTGCTGGCCACCCACTCCCCTCTCTGTTTGCCAACAGTGCCTGTAGCCTTCATAGGCGCCGCTGCTGCTTCTGCGTCTCGCTAACTGCACTTGTTGCTCCTACAGTCCGCCAGAGGCTACCCTGGGGGATCTTTGTCTCGGGAGGTTTTCACGAAGGAACGACAACGCCGACCGAATACAAATAAAAGCGTGTAAAAAATACTTTTTGTTAAACACGCCTTAATGAAATGTACCCTAATGGTAATGGCAGAACTCCACGATTCCCTGCGGCTTGCCATAACGTAAGGGACCGTGGTGATTTACAGCCAACGTCAGCTGAGCGTGGACAATTAGACCCAAGCCGAAACATAACATATCAAAATGAATGTTTAAAAATACTATTTTTTTAAATAAAATATAGTATTGTCATCAGTATTGACATAAGTATACCAAGTTTGCAGTCGATACCACATTGGGAAGTGGGTTAAAATTGAGTTACAATATTTGAGAATACGACAATGACAGCAACAGAGTGAGTTAAATAAAAACGTGTAATAATTAAAAGGTTACGACTTGACAAACGAACGAACAAAGAGTCACCCAATCTCTGTCTTCTCGCCCCCACAGCGACCCAATGGCGGAGGCAGATCCGGCCATCTCGGCGATTCCAGGTGAGGAGTTTTAGATATTTGAACCTCATGGCGTTGCGACGTCTTTTTAAATCCTTTATATTAAGTTCGCTTGCTTGCGTGCTTGCTTGCTTACGACCGTGCAAATCTTTCGTTCGTTTTTTAACCCACTTCCAGTGATCCAATCGAGCTGACATTTTGCACACAGACTCGTTGTGCGAGACAATTAATGTTCGTGAAATTTCTTTTTCCAAAATTTTACACTGTTTAGGGAAAACAAATTAAATATTTAATTACCAATTGCTTAATACTGGCAGACAATCATCTGACCCATAGGTGGCAGCCATCTCAAGCCAGAGGACGAGAGGACTCTAGCCGCCACGCATATAAAGGATTTATAGTGAAAAACTTTGTTTTTACGGGTTAATTTTTAATGTCCGTTGAAGGTGAACGATGCGGTGATCTGTTCTTCTCGACGAGCTCTACACGATTGCCCCGATCAAATTTTCTTTGTTTTGTTTCTGACTACTGCAATTTTGGCAACGACGGGTGCTTGGTGAAGAACGAGAGGATTTATTTTTGGTGGGTCGCGGCGTTTATGTGCACAGTGGTGACGGAGTCACCAAAAAACAATTCATTTATTACGATTTTGACTTTCGTTTATTCGGGACCCCAGGGTCCCGCCATAAGGTTAATTTGGCAGTCATCCTCAGTTCCTTTGAGCAGTGTCAAAGTATAAAACGACAATGCAAATTTGTTGTTGTCGATGCAACACGGGAGTTGCGTTCCAAGACTCCTCGCAAAAGGCATAACTATTTGGTACTTTAACTACAACCGAACTACGTTTATTTTGGCAGGTGTATCGTCATCATTGTCATCATCATCGTCTTCATCGTCATTATCATCGTCATAATTTTCATCATCATCATCGTCATCATCATCATCAACATCGTCATCATCTTCGTCATCGTCATCATCATCGTCATCACCATAACAACTAAACCATGTTTATTTTACCAGCTGTTAAGCCGCACTGAGCTACTGCGTAGCTCTTTGTTCAGACGCAACCTCCTGGCTATCACAACTTGATAGCAGCTCGACCAAGTGGCTTATATCATCATCACAAGGGAATGTAGAGCAGAAGCCAAATACTCCAAATGCATAGAGATACACAGAGACCCATAGAGATACATAGAGATCCATACTTGTAGAGAAGCATACTCATAGAGACCCATATAGACCCACAGAAACCCAAAGGGAACACTAGAGACCCACACTCAGACACTCACAGAGACCCACAGAGATCCATACTACAACTAAGCTGTGTTTATGTCACCAGGTAAGGCTCCACTGAGCAGCTATTTTTGCAGAAGACACCCGGCACATCACAACTTAATAGCAGCACCATCACGTGGCTGATGTCAGCATCACGTGGACACTTGTAGCAACAGCCAGACACTCTAAACGCCTGTTGTGGATTCGAAATTTGGAGGGAAAACCGGAGGACCCGGAAGATAAATTCACGCGACCACGGGGAGAGAAAGAAAGACAAGCAAACTCCAAATGTACAGCATTTGCCAGTGTCGGGTTCGAAACCACGACCTCCTGTATACCAGGCGAGGTAGTTAACAACTATCCACCATGGTGTCAGAGTCTGGATCGAACCCATTACCTCCTGTACACCAGACGTGGTAGTTAACATCTCCTAGCCACCATGGGCATCAGAAAATGGATCGAACCCACGACCTCCCATACACCAGACATGGTAGTTAACATCTCCAAGCGACCGTGGGTGTCAGGATCGGGATCAAAATCACGACCTCCTGGACACCTGGCAAGGTAGTTAACATCTCCTATCCACCGTGGTGTCAGAGTCTGGATCGAACCCACGACTTCCTGTATACCTCGCAATTTAGTTAACATCTCCGAGCGCACCATGGTGTCAGGTTCTGGATTAAAATCACAACCTCCTGCGTACCGGGCGAGGTAGTTAACATCTCCGAGCCATCGTGGAGCCCATACATGTACGCACAGTTTGATTGTAGTCACAGGGACAAGCCGCGACATTGTGCGGTGTTGCCAAGATGTCATCGTGGCCAAAGGCGCTTATTCCAACATCTCACCTCGACAAAGCAATCCTGGCATCTGTCAGTTTAATGTTTGTTGCCCTTCCCCCCACACCTCCGATTAACGCTGTTGGCTACGTACGGTGGTGCGAAAGAAGTCCAACATACACATACTACACTAAATACTACCATATGCAACACTATACAATACACTACTATACACTAAACTATTGTACACTACACGATACGCTGCACTATACACTGCATTATACACCACACTATACGCTAAACTATAAGCTACACTATTCCCTACACTATACACTACACGACTATCCACTACACTATGCACTACACTACTATGCACTGCACTATACGCAGCACTATACACTACACTATACACAACACTATACACTACTATACACTACACTATACACTACAATACACTACACTCCTGGAATGCAGGGCGTCATTGGTTCGATTCAGACCCTGATGCCACAGTGGCTAGGAGATTTTAACTACATCGCCTGGTATACAAGAGGTATTGGGTTCAATATCGACCCTAATACCCAAGGTGACTAGGATATGTTAACTACCTCGCCTGGTATACAGGAGGTCATGGGCTCTGCTGTATATTTGAAGTCTGTGTGTCTCTTTATCTCCCCGTGGTGGTCGCTTGGATTTTTCTCCAGGTCCTGTTTTTTCCCTACCTCTACATTTAGATGCAACGTCTCACGTTTAGAGAATATTTAAATATCCACATGATGATGATGATATCAGCCACTTGTTGAAGCTGTTATCATTCGTGATGGCCAGAGGTCGCTTCTGAAAAAAAGCCTTACCTAGTAATTTAAAAAATAAATTGTAGGAGTCTCGATCAGTATGGGCCTCTATGGGTCTATGTAGATATCTGCGAATATGTGTCTCTGTGGATATCTAAGGGTGTCCGTGGATCTATTTGGGTCCCTGGGTCTCTGTGGGTCTCTATGGGTCTCGGCGAGTCTGTAGAAATATGCGTTTATTGAATGTCTCTGCTGCATTAAATGTCCACATTATGATGATATCAGCCGCTCTGTTGAGCTGCTATCATTTGTAATAGCCTGGCCCCCACGTCTGGAACAAACAAAAAGCAGCTACATAGCTCAGTTGGGAGGCCCTACCTGCTGAAATGAAAAAAGAAAAACAGTCTATTAGTTCTGGTCTGTGTACGTACACAGGTGTAGGGAAACCTCGATCAGAGTTCGAGGGCTGAACGACTAATCGTTTTTTAATCGAAATCGCAATTTGAAACAATTAGCAAATCGCAAAGGCTGCGATTTTTTTGCGATTTGAAAAGTCCCATTACTTTCTTATTATAATTGTTTCATTTTTTATCATTATAACTTTCTTTTTATTTAACTTAACAATGGTTCTATGTTTGGTTGTTCTGTTTCAATTAAAACATTTTAATAAATACATGTTGGAAGCAATTCATATATTTTAAGTTCTCATCCTTGCATTAGAATATATACAGCAGTTCATATTTTGATGGTATAATGTGGTAATGCTCCATCGCATGTTTTAAATCTATTACACAGTGAATATTGAACTGAAGCTTGACTTAAAAAAATGTAATCGCAAATCAAATCGCAATCGCAATATCTGGCAGAAAAATCGCAATTTGATATTTTCCCAAAATCGTTCAACCCTACCGAGTGCACGTGTGTTCATTTTGCACAGCGTGCGCACTGAACATTGCAACTTAATATGGAGAGTATCCATTTGAACTGCAGCTGCACAGCTCACTTGTGATTTTTTAAAAAATCTTTATTCATTATGATCAACGACACTCGTTCATGTATGTAACATGTGTGTGTACGTATGTATGTCGGACTTCTTTTGGCACCATACATAGCCAACGGTAGCTAATTGATGGTGCAGGGGGGGTGAGGGAGATGTGAGTCTGTTGGTCTCCATGTGAGTCTGTGGGTCTCTGTGTGAGCCCATGGATCTCCGTACGAGTTTAAAATTCAACAGCGTTTGGTGCGGGACCCAGTTTGCATGTGTAGTGACACAGTGCTGACTGCTGTGCAGCAGCGGCAACTGCGGTGGACAGTTAGCTTACACGCCGCCGTCGAGCACATACATAGCTGTGTGCCGGCAGGGCGGAGAAACTGGGGCAAGAGTCACGGAAGAAGTCATCGGGAAGCCCCCTGGAACCCGCTAGTGGGTTCGAGAAGGGTAGGCGCTTCCAGGGCGGAGCCAGGCCGTGCAGAAGTAGAATAAAAGCAGCAGAGAGCAGGAGATCCGAGCTGCCGGTTCTGGGAGTGGACTCATATTGCCATCGCTGTCTTCGCCACCTTCGTCGCTCGCGCCTTCACTCGATAATTGCACGGCCCGGAGAGTTGTTGGCTGTCTCAGTCGACATCGTCGTAACGCGGTTAGGGTTGAGTCTAGGCCGGGCTGTACGACATCGAGAAGGAACGAGGACAAACCTGTTGAACCTCAAGAGTGTTGATAAAGAAGGTGCCTTCTGAAACAACCTCGTCTCCGACTTGTACTACAACTACACATGGAAGATGTCCCTGGCTTTGTAGGACGAGCGTGATGTGGAGATGCAATTGGATGCAATTGGAGGCACGCGCTGGGGATTTTACTCTTAACCGGGGAGGGTGGATGGGTAGGTAGGTGAGACAGCCTTGGTGCGCATTAAGACGCCCAATGGATTAGGCTAACCACGGGAGGAGATCTATAATTACATCGCCGATTAAAAGCCCACCATGGCCACACCACCACCACCAGCTGTTAAAGGGTCCAGGACAGCATGGTCTGCGTGACCTTCCGGATGCTTAAATCCCGCCATCGCTTGTGCAGATGTGTTCCAACCGCAGCTAAGGCGATCGGAACAATTGTTGAGTCTATGGTACAGTGTTGAGTCTATGGGGCAGTGCTAAGTCTATGGTGCAGTTTTGAGTCTACGGGGCAGTGTTGAGTCTATGGTACAGTGTTCAGTCTATGGGCAGTGTTGAGTCTATGGTGCAGTGTTTAGTTTATGGTACAGTGTTGAGTCTATGGGGCAGTGTTGAGTCTATGGTGCAGTGTTGAGTCTATGGGCAATGTTGAGTCTATGAGCAGTGTTTAGTCTATGGGCAGTGTTGAGTCTATGGTGCAGTGTTGATTCTACAGTGCAGTGTTTAATCTTAAGTGAAGTGTTGAATCTATGGGCAGTGCTGAGTCTGTGGTGCAGTTCTCAGTCTATGGGCATTGTTGAGTCTATGCGGAGATGTGAGTTATATATTATTAAAAATAACATTAAAAAGCATGATGATGATGATGTCTATCTAAAGCCTGACTCCCACCACCATCCAGCCCAGAAGAATTTCATAATCAAAACACGACACCATAGGGCCCGTTGCATCTCCGACCAGCATCACATAGCCAGTGAGCTGGAGCACGTACACCAAGCCCTCAGGATGAACGGATATTCTGAACGTACAATCCGCAAAGCTGTCTCCCCAGCCATATGGAGACAGCCATCTTAGGATCCAACCAATACCATCACTTTACCATACATAGCAGGGGTTACCAAAAAGATTTCCAAAATCTTAAACAAACACAAGATCCATGTTCGTTTCAACACAGTACACACAATCCGTGATTTGATCCCATCTGTAAAGGATGTGATTCCTGATATGCAATACCTGGGTGTCTACAAACTGAGTTGTGGCTGCGTCAGCAGTTACATGGGGGAAACGAAACGACATGTCTCAGACTGCATTCGTGAACACAAGGCAGATCTGAAACACGGTAGGACCAATACCTCTGACGTTGCTGATCATTGTTTTAACACTGTGGGTTCACACCAAATTGACTTTTCCAAGATAAAGGTACTCCGCAAACCCACCGGCTATTATCAGAGATTTGATCATGAAGCCATCGAGATATATAAACATGGACACAACTTCAACCGAGAAGATGGGTACAAACTGAGCAATCATTGGAAGGACGTTATTAACCAGATAAAGTGTTTACTGACTGTGATGTTTCCATCGTAGCTGCCTATGTCAGCTGTTATTTCCGACTCTGTGTGTCTTTCTCTCTGTGTCTCTCTGTGTGCATCTCTCTCCGATCTCTCCTCCAGTGACCCGGGTGCTGCCGGGGGGTCCACTTTCTGCCCCGCCTCCTCCCCCCACTTCTCTCTCCCCCCCGACTGCCGAGGCCTATATAACCTCGTGCCACGGCAGATCTCTCGCCTACTTCAGCAGTTTTCTTCTTGCTGTGGTTGTCCCAACTGATGACGGTTGCTTGTGTTGCGATCAAAACGTCGTGATCTATTGTTTTCTACCTACGTGACTGGACCGAAGTAATCAAAGAGTATGGATTCCTGCAGAAACGAAAGCTTCAAATCAAGATTGATGATAATGAAGTTTTTTTCTTTTTCAGTTTTTTACCCTCCAGGATTCCCTGCACATCTTTCCGAGGCAGAGGTCATGGGTCCTGGCGAGAACCTGGAGCTCAGCGATGACACAGCTGAGGTATGCATGTGTGTATTGCATAGTGTAGTGTATCGTGTTGTGTATTATAGTGTAGTGTATAATAGTGTAGTGTATAGTCGCGAATTTTATAGTAGTGTAGTGTATATTACTGTAGAGTGTAGTGTATAGTGCAGTGTATAGTAGTGTAGTCTATAGTTTAGAGTATAGTAGTGTAATGTATAGTGTAGTGTACAGGTGTGTAGTGTAGAGTGTAATGTATAGTAGTGTAGTATATAGTAGTGTATAGTGCAGTGTATAGTAGTGTAATTTATAGTGTAGTGTATAGTAGTGCAGTGTATAATACTGTAGTGTATAGTGCAGCATACCTTAGTGTAGTGTATAGTGTAGTGCATGGTAGTGTTGTGTATGGTAGGGTATAGTGTAATGTATAGTGTAGTGTATAGTAGTGTAGTGTACATTGTATTATAGTGTATAGTCTAGTAGTGTGATGTATAGTGTATTGTATGATAGTGCAGTATATATAAGTGTTGTGCATAGTGTGGTGTATAGTGTTGTGTATAGTGGTGTAGTGTATAGTAGTGTAGTGTATATTGTAATGTAAATAGTGTAGTGTATAGTAGTGCAGTGTATAGTGTAGTATATGGTAGTGTAGTGTATAGTAGTGTAGTGTATACTAGTTTAGTGTATTGTAATGTAGTACATAGTGCAATTTATAGGAGCGTTTAATGGTGTACTTTATAGTAGCATAGTATAGTGTACAGTAGTGTTGTTTGTATAGTAGTGTAGTAGTGTATAGTAGTATCGTGTATAGTCGTGTAATATATAGTAGTGTAGTGTATAGTAGTGCGTAGTGTAGTGTACAATGTAGTGTATAGTAGTATATTGCATATTCGCATAGTGTAGTGTATAGCAGTGAAATGTGTATAGCAGTGTAGTGTATAATGTAGTGTATATAGTAGTATATAGAAGTTTATATAGTAGTGTATAGTAGTGTATATAGTAGTGTATATATTAATGTATAGTTTAGCGTATAGTAGTGGAGTGTATATCAGTGTAGTATGCATAGCAGTGTTGTGTATAGTCTAGTGTATATAGTGGTGTATAGTGTAGTTTATATGGTATTGAGTGTATTGTAGTTTTGGGTGTATAGAAGTGTACTGTATATTGTGGTGTATAGTGTAGTGTATAGTGTAGTGTAAGTATAGTGTATAGTGTATTGCAAAGTGGTGTAGTGTATAGCCGTGTATAGTGTCCTGATTAGTAGTGTATAATGTACTGTATATGTAAAGTAGTAACTCGGCAGGAGACGACTTCACGGGTAGCACACTCTTTATTTTCACCAACTTGTAGTTACACGGATGACTAACACCCTACTTCGTTACACGGGTGACCAACACCCACTTAGCTACACGGGTGACGGACACCCACTCAGCTACACGGGTGACTAACACCCACTCAGCTACACGGGTGACCAACACCCACTCAGCTACACGGGTGACCAACACCCACTCAGCTACACGGGTGACCAACACCCTCCTTAGCTACTCGGGTGACTAACACCCACTCAGCTGTACTGACACGGGCTCTTACGCCCCGTAGCCTTCCGGGACACACCCAGCCGGGGTGCCCGTCTCGGCTCTGGGTACCACCGTCCCGACCCACACGGGCGTCGGACTACGGTCCCCCAGTCTCGGCTCCGAGCCACACAGGGCCCCGGTCCCCACAAGGACGGCGGGACTAGGGGTCTCGGGCCACTACCTCCTCCACCCCGTCTTCGGTCTTCAACTGGTTAACACTGACCACGAGTGCTCTCACGCGTCCCCCTTTATACCCCTCCTGCGGACGTCGCTGAGAGCACCCACTTATCTGACCAATCACTGCGCACTCGCTACGATCCTCTTTTCCCAGCTTGTGTGAGCGCGCCTTACCACCGGCGCGCGCGTCCATGCCACGCCCACATCGCGTGCCCAACCCCTCGCCCCGTGATCCATCACTGCCGGCGCACGTCAATACCACCACTACATCACCCCCTACCACATAGCTCGCAGCCGACCCGGCTGCTAATAAAACATACAACACCCCTTCACCCCCATGTGTGCCCCGTAACATAACACAAACCCTAACAACACAACATGAACACCGCAATCCGCAAAACCCAGCAACCCCCACACCCACAACAAGAACAACATGCACAATCCGGCGAGTGGCAACGATACTGTGTATGCGGAAAGAGTAACAATAAAAAAAAATTTCTTTAATCATTTTCTCTTCTTTTCTCTCCGACTCATGCAGCGTCCCAATGTGTCCGAGCGTCCCTTGAACGGGACATTACCCCGGCAGAGGGGGAAGCCGGCAACGAAGTCGGGCTTTAACAAAAAAAAGAATTTTTATTTTTTTTTTCATGAAAAGTGTTGCGTCCTTGCCCGAGTCCGCCTTGCCGGACCGTCGTACGGCACAGGACGCAGTTGGCCATCCGGCGGCGCCGGCAGTTCAGGAAGGCATGGGCCAGGCATCGGGGCTCCGCGCGAGCCGCGGGGTTCCGGTTCCCGACGGTCAACAGCCGTCAGGTCCGAGACACCTGGGGGTGGGTCAGGTGGAGACACGTGAGGATCAGCCTGCGACACATCCCTCCCCGAGTCGACGGTCACATCACACGCTCGGTCGTCACGGCACAACCCGGGGTCACGCGGCGCCGCGTAGGGTTTCAGTCGGGAGGGGTGCACGTACCAACGGCGTTTTCCCCATTTAATCTGTATACTCTGGGGTCGTGCAACCCGCACAATTTCCACCGGTCCCCTCCATGGTCTCAACAGTTTGGGGGACGTAGCCAACGGTGCGTGTGGACAATGCAGCCAGGCCTTATCGCCCGGTTCCCAATTGTGCGTATGCACCTTCCGTTCATGCAATCGCTCGTTCGCGATCTGCCGAGAGCGTGAATTCAATCTCGCAGCCTCTCGCGCCTCAGCCAATTTGGCAATGTTAAACTTAATGTGGTCTGCCAATTTTGATTTTGCACGTGGCTGTGAAATCCCCAGTTGGACGTCCATGGCCGGATCAGCCTCCCGCCCATACATCAGAAAAAATGGAGAAAACCCCGTCGCCGCATGGGGTGCCATCCGATAGGCCGCTAGTACCCCCGGTACCTGTAAGTCCCAATCCACCTGGTCGTCGCATACCTGTTGGCACAGCATAGACGTAATCGTTCTGTTCAGACGTTCAACCATACCGTCAGTCTGCGGGTGGTACGGGGAGGTACGTACTTTCTTTGTACCCAACAGGTCGCACACCTCGCGCAACAAAACACTCGAAAAATTTTTCCCTTGATCCGTCAGCAAGCGTTCGGGGGCGCCTTTGTCCAAAACGTAACCTTGGACAAAGGCGTCCGCCACTGCCGCAGCCGACTGGTTGGCGAGTGGCCACGCCATGGGCCAGCGGGTGAAGTACTCTACGCCAACCAGCAGGAACTTATTTCCCCGAGGTGTAGTGGGAAAGGGCCCCAAGATGTCTAGCGCGACCAATTCGTTCGTGCGCGAAACTTGAATGGATTGAAGCGGTGGATTAGCCGCTATTGGTGGCGGTTTTCTTTTAGCGCACCCTACACACCCCTTAAGAATGTTCGCCACGTCATTGCCCATCCCAGGCCAATAGTAGTCTCGCTGAATGAGGGCGAGCGTTTTGTGAAACCCCAGATGCATGAGTCGTTCATGGGCAGCCAGGACGACCTTACCCCGTACAGCAACCGGCACCACAAGCATGTGACGCCGGGACATGGAGTCCCACTTCATCAAGAGGCCCTGTCTGGACACCCAGGAACCGACCCGCGTTTCCCCGCCCTCGGGAACGTTAACCTTCCGACGTAGCGCGAGTAGGGAGCTGTCGGCCATTTGCAGACGGCCCCACTCGATGAGAGGCAATGCTAACAGCGAGTCCCTCCCCGTGGGGGCGTCGACCCCCGTAGTATCCGTGGCGGGGGACAGAACCCTGCTACCGTAGGCGACCACCCGTTCGACCCCCCCGACCACCTGTGAGAGCACTCCCCCGATACCCGTGTTACTGGCATCCGTGTTGAGCACAAACGGTTGCGTGAAATCGGGGTAACACAAGGGGGGAGCCTGCACCAAGGCGTCACGAAGGGAGCAGAACGCGGCCTCCTCCTCCGGCCCCCAGTGAAACCGCACCCCTTTAGCCGTCAAGGCGTGCAGGGGCCTGGCTATGGTGGCAAACTGCTTGACAAAACGACGGTAATAGGAGGCAAATCCTATGAAGCTGCGGACTTCAGTAACAGAGGTCGGTGTTGGCCATGAGCCGACGCATTGCGTCTTAGCAGGGTCCGTCGAGATCCCCGAACAGCTAACGATATGGCCCAAATACCTGACCGATTCCCGAAGCAGAAAACATTTAGCCGGTTTAAATTTAAGCTTCGCGGAACGCATCCTGAGAAACACTGCTCTCAGTCGCTGGAGGTGCTCCTCAAAAGTTCGGCTGAAAACGATGATATCATCGAGGTAAATCAAACAGGTGTCCCATTGAAGGCCTGACAAAACCAATTCCATGAGCCTCTGGAACGTGGCAGGAGCGGAATGTAAACCCATGGGCAATCGGTTGAACTCAAATAGGCCTCCCGGTGTCCGGAAAGCGGTTTTAGGTTTTGATTCGTCATCGAGGGGCAATTGCCAAAATCCCGAAAGCAAATCGAGCGTCGAAAAAAACTGTGCTCCTGCCAAGGCATCCAGCGACTCATCCATCCTGGGGAGCGGATACGCATCGGCCATTGATATTTTGTTTAGGCGGCGGAAATCAACACAGAACCGCAGGGATCCATCCTGTTTTTTAACCAAGACGATAGGAGCACCCCACGGACTGGAAGAGGGCGCAATGATGTCGGCCGCCAACATGTCATTTACTGCCGACTGCACATGCTCCTTCTCGGCTGGACTGAGCCGGAAGGGATTCTGTCGAATAGGGGCCGCGTCCCCAGTCTCTATGTGGTGGCGCAACAGGTCTGTGCAGCCAATGTCGTACTTGTGCCTGCTAAACACGTCAGCGAACTCGAGCAGCAAGCCCCTCAATGCACCCAACTGCACACTGGACAAGGTACTGGACCCGGCACACAACGAGTCCAACCACTCCGTCCCCTCCTCACTTTGGGGATGCGTATCGACATTTGAATCGGCGTGAGCAACGAGCTGTTCCTCGACGGGTAGCGGCGCGGCGTGAGCGAGCACCGTTCCCTGCGTAATCACGGCCGGCCGCGACCCCGTATTCAGGACCACAACGAACGGCTCACTGTCCCCCCTCACCATGGTCTGGGCCACCGCTAAGTCGAGGTCCCCTTTAGCCCTGTTAGACGGCCCCAATAGAACTCCCTGCGCCCCCGCATCCGCCCCAAGGGGTTTTCTCAACCGAAGGGGTACCAACATTTGCGATCCCGGGGGCACCCGTACAGTCCGGGTTGCCAGCGCCTGCACCGTCGCACAAGCCGTGCGTATCTTATTTGGACTCTTCAAAAACTCAACCCGCCGACCCGACGGAAGCTCAATGCAGGCCTGGTCTATGAGAATTTTTATGGGCATTTTAGACAGAAAGTCCGTGCCTAGTAAACAAGGAACGGCCAACGATGATGATACAAAAATAGGACCCGCCAATTTAATGTCGCCAATACAAATATTCGCCCGAATCTGGCCGATGATTCCCAAAGATCCCCCGTTTGCCGCGTAAAATGGTACGTCCACCGGCAGAAGTGGTCGACATTGTACGGGAAGAATATTATAAATAAGGTCCGAAATAATAGTGGCCGACGCACTCGTGTCCACGAGCACCCGGACCTCAACCCCGTCAATGTACCCCGTTACCACGGACGACCCGGCCGACGCAGCCACAATCCTGTGGGCCAATTCGGACCACTCGACTGCCTTCGGGCCGTACGCGGACCCCTCTCGCCGAACCGAACCCCCGGCGCCCATACACGGTCCCCCCACCGCTAAGCGGCGACCCGAACGTGCCGTGCGTGTGGACCGAACGTGTGAGGTGCCGCGACTTGCCGGGTTCAGTTGGGATGTCTTGAGTCCCTGGTCGTCGTCCGGACGTGGTCCCGCGGTGCGTTGACGCGGGGCCCGGCACCCAGACGCGACGTGGCCTCGAAGGCCGCAGTTGTAGCAGACGACGAGGGACGTCGTAGGTTTCGGTTGCTCCAGCTTGCGGGAGGAGCGTGTGGGCGAACGACCTCCCGTTCTCCACTCCCCCGGCCTCGAACCAGCGAAGGCCTCCTCCCGAGGCACAGCAGGCTGAGGTCCGATGATCGTGGCGGCCGGTGCCCCGTTCTCCACCGATGCGCAGACGACCGTCGGCTTCCGCTGTAGGACCTCGTAAGCGTGGATACTCGTGGCAATCCCCAGGGAGCAGATGTCCATTTCGTCCGCCGTATTAATGGGAACTCCCAATCCGTGAGCCAGCGCCAGCAGCTGCTCCGTCACCATGGCGTCCTTCCCCTCCTTGTCCATGCGGGGAAAAGCTGAATCCGCCAGGGCGAGCAGCGCCGTGCGATAGGCGAGCGTTGTTTCTCCAACCACCTTCCGCCGATCGTAGAACTGGTGGCGACAGGTCGAGGGCGGCCCGAACACCTTGGCCAACAGGTGCAGCGCGGCCTGGAGCGTTGAGCGGGACGACCTCGGGGCAGACGTGAAGGCCGCAAGCGCGTCGTCGTCGAGCATCGCTGGCAGCGCGCGCAGGGCAGTGGTGTCGGACCACCCCGACATTTCTTGATGCGCGATGAACCGTCGCTGGAAGGCTCCCCAGTCGCCCCCGTCCGCCTTGAACACCGACAGCGCGGGCAATCGTTGCTGGAGAACTCGATCGTCGTCGTCGTCGTTGGAACGATTTTCCCGCGCGCCGCTGTGGTTGTAGAAAATGTCGGCTCCCTCTGCAGGCGCAAAATGGAGAGCTCCGGCGCTCGCCGATGACGCGGGCTGCGCTGTGTGGAGACCTCTGGCCACGTGGTGTCCGCGTTTCCCGCCAACCGGAGGCGGACCCTCAAAAATGGCGCCAACTCCAAAACTTTTGGCGCGAAACGCCTTATGGCGGGAACCCTCCAGCCGCGCCGCCTCTTCCAACCCCGCAGGCGTTCCACCGGCCGCTGGAACGGAGATCTCCGCCAAGATCGCAGCGGCGGCGAGCAGCAACTCCGCCAGGCGGGAGTGTGCGTCCTGCAGGCTGGTGTCGGAGGCGGGCGGAGCATCGGCCATTTCCGCGAAGTGCTGCATCGGCGGCAACTCCTCGTCCTCTCCTCCCGAGGGTGGTGTCACCGGTACGTCGTCGTCTCCCCGGTCTTGCACGTGGGAACGAGAAGTCTTCCTTGTGTCCATTCTCCTTGAAGACAGGTTTACTTCTGACGCCAGTTGTAAAGTAGTAACTCGGCAGGAGACGACTTCACGGGTAGCACACTCTTTATTTTCACCAACTTGTAGTTACACGGATGACTAACACCCTACTTCGTTACACGGGTGACCAACACCCACTTAGCTACACGGGTGACGGACACCCACTCAGCTACACGGGTGACTAACACCCACTCAGCTACACGGGTGACCAACACCCACTCAGCTACACGGGTGACCAACACCCACTCAGCTACACGGGTGACCAACACCCTCCTTAGCTACTCGGGTGACTAACACCCACTCAGCTGTACTGACACGGGCTCTTACGCCCCGTAGCCTTCCGGGACACACCCAGCCGGGGTGCCCGTCTCGGCTCTGGGTACCACCGTCCCGACCCACACGGGCGTCGGACTACGGTCCCCCAGTCTCGGCTCTGAGCCACACAGGGCCCCGGTCCCCACAAGGACGGCGGGACTAGGGGTCTCGGGCCACTACCTCCTCCACCCCGTCTTCGGTCTTCAACTGGTTAACACTGACCACGAGTGCTCTCGCGCGTCCCCCTTTATACCCCTCCTGCGGACGTCGCTGAGAGCACCCACTTATCTGACCAATCACTGCGCACTCGCTACGATCCTCTTTTCCCAGCTTGTGTGAGCGCGCCTTACCACCGGCGCGCGCGTCCATGCCACGCCCACATCGCGTGCCCAACCCCGCGCCCCGTGATCCATCACTGCCGGCGCTCGTCAATACCACCACTACATATATAGTAGTGTAAAGTAGTGTAGTGTATAGTTGGAAAGACTAGAACCTCTCTTAACGACCAACCCTGTTAACGACTTATTGCTTAACGATGGGCCTCCATAGAGCCCTATGTGTAGTGTGTAGTGCATAGTGTATTGTATAGTACAGGGTGTTTGAAAAAGATGGACCCGATTTGAAATCGCTATATCTCTGCAACCACAAACCGCCCTTGAATGAAACTCTCACCACTTGAACGGGCGGGGCATATAGTTTCAAATGATTACCGCTAGACGCCTCTCCCAGCGCACAAACAGCCCCTCGCCTCAGTAATTCGCAAGATGGTGACCCCGCAACACAAGGCGTTTTGCGTTCTGCATTTCAGCAAGACTGAATCCGTAATTGCGGTGCAGCGTGCATTTGTCATTGATCCGCCAATGCCAAAGAGCATTCGTCGTTGGTACCGACAATTTGAGGAAACAGGTTGTTTATGTAAGGGCAAGAGCACAGGGCGACCACGCACCTAAGACGAAAACGTGAGCAGAGGCGTTTGGGACGAATTCAACTATCGTCTCGATGTTGTCCGTACAGCAGGTGGAGGGCACATAGAGCATTTATAAAATGGTTAGTTAAACTTAATAAATCAATAAACCGTTTGTAATTTTTTGTGTAATTGTAACATGTTGCCATCGTGAAATATAATGTTTTGAAATTGGGTCTATCTTTTAAAACACCTTGTATAGTGTAGTGTATAGTGGTGTAGTGTATAATGCAGTGTATAGTAGTGTAGTGTATAGTGTATATTCGCGTAGTGCTTCCATAGAGCCCAATGTGTTTGCTTAACGGACATTTCCCCGTTATGTATGCATTTATTAACCGTGTTTTCTTTTTAATATTATGTGTTTATGTTGTTGGTATCTGTATGTATTGATATTTATTGTTTAAATATTATAAAGTATGTTCTTTGGGTAAAACGGGGGTAACTTTCGATACAATCGGAACGAATTAAGCTTTTAACGTCTATTTCCTACTCTGCCTTAACGACCAAATCACTTCAGGACCGGCTTAGTGGAGCCAATAACCGTGGTTAAGAGTTCAGTTCAGGTAATTTATTAGGTATAGCCCTGTGAGCCATTCGGCTCTTGAATCGAGGTGCAACCGCAGAGGAGGAGGTTCTCCCGTCTATATATATCTGCTCCAAGCTCGTGTGCTGTTTCATTCAGACTCTGTCGCCTCGACGGACCTGGTTTTCACCTGAGGACGGCTGCTTGCGTTGTGGCCGAAACGTCGTGAGAATTGTTTTATTATGTTTTATTTTTATTATTTTATTACTTCCCTTCTACGTGACTTTACCGAAAGAACCAAGAAGATGAATCCCTGCAGTCACGAAAGCTTTAAATCGAAATATATATATCTGTTCAATGCCATGCTGATGATGCTTTGATGTTTGCATTGCATTTGTTCTGATCGCCTTTTGGCGTTATTCTGAGGTCTAACACCGATGGTGAGACCACGCCATTAAGGCAGCTCCTGTTGCTCTGGTGTAGGAAAATCAGTTCCAAGGGCAATAGATTATTATTATTGGAGCATGTTTGTTTGTATTTTCTACCACGAGCAGCCATGTGTGGTTAATGCACACTTGGTGATCGGTTTCTCTTCAATGTTTGTACAATGCTATCTACCTTTACTGGTATGTAGGAGGTCGTGGGTTCGAATCCGACCCTGACACCAAAGTGTGATAGGAGATGTTAACTACCTTGCCTGGTATACAGGAGGTCGTGGTTTCGAACCCGACACTGGCAAATGCTGTACATTTGGAGTTTGCGTGTCTTTCTTTTTCTCTCCGTGGTCACGTGAATTTATCTTCCGGGTCCTCCGGTATTCCCTCCAAATTTCGAATCCACAACAGGCGTTTAGAGTGTCTGGATGTTGCTACGAGTGTCCACGTGATGCTGACATCAGCCAGGTGATGGTGCTGCTATTACGTTGTGATGTGCCAGGTGTCTTCTGCAAAAATAGCTGCTCAGTGGAGCCTTACCTGATGCCACGGTGCACTCGCGGATGTTAATTACCTTACCCGGTATACAGGAGGTGGTGGGTTCGATCCTGACCCTGACCCCAACGTCTCTCTCTCTCCCTGGTTGTCACTGTGTGGATTTTTCTCCCCTTCGTCATTGAGAATCAACGTCACAATGCATCTATACAAGTATTTGGTTGCTGCGTAACATTTCCACGTGACGATGACGACGATATTTAGGATGATGAAACTTCGTTGAGCTGTGACTCATTTGTGATGGCCCAGGTTGGCCTCTGAAAAAGGGCTACAGGGCAGCTCAGTGGTGGCCTTACACCTGGCGAGGTATATCTGTCTTTGCTGCGTGCGCTGTGCAGTTTATCAACGCCATTCCTGACGCGGACGAAGGAGGTGGTGATGGCTCTTCCTCGGTGTCTGCTGACATTCTGGGCTACGTCGATTCTCCAGATAAAGAAGGTCAGCGGGTGGAGGAGGAATGGGAGGAGTGGGAGCCATCACAGCCACCATCGCCGCCATCGCCATTATTAGCAACTATCCCCAACCTCACCACCTTCATCACCACCATCACCACTGTCACCACCTGCACCTCCGTTGTCACCACCTTCATCACCACCTTCTTCACCACCTTCATCACCACCTTCTTCATTACCACCATCATCACCATCACCACCATCACCAGCTTCACAATCACCTTCATCACCATTGCCACCATCATCACGAGTATGACCATCTTCAACACCATCACGAGCATCGCCACCATCACCACCTACATCTCCGTGGTCACCACCATCATAGAGGTTTTGTTTGGGTCCGATCGCGTGAATGTAAATGTGTTGATAAACCTGCCACCACCAGCTGACATGGACAATTTGTAAAGTTTGTCAAAAAAAACATAGCAAAGGGTTTACTCCCCAACATACAACTGGTTAGTGCTGAACGTGTAACGAATTGGCCCATTTCGTTTACAGAACAAACCTCGCCAATTTGCCATGTCGGGTGGTGTTCGGTTTAATGACACATTTGTATTTGTGCGATCTAACTCACGAAAATTCTCGCTTTTTTTTGTAAATATTTGGTTGCGAAAGCCTCCAAAGTCTTAAAATGACGACCACCATGACCACCAGCATCAATATCAATACCTGCCATTCACCACTAAGTGGCGGTAACATCACCACGGCGCATGTGCCAGGCTATGTGCACTTTAAGGCGACGTGAAGTGAGTGTTGAACTCCCCCTAGCAAGCAGGAGGTCACGGGGCAGACCCAGGTGCCATGGGTTGACTGAGATGACTGGCAGATGCACCAGATGTGCCCCCTGCTGTGTCAACTAGCTGCATTTTAACCACCAAGTGGTTCACTCATTGTTGTGAGCGACGCTCCTCTGCCCTCTGTTGTTGTTGAAGGGTGACTGCCTCCAACTGATCAGTAGCGTCCTTCACGAGCCTCCTCCATTGAGGCCGATCTTGACACCGCTAGTACCAGTCTTTTGCAAGTCCACTCAGCTTACCGCATCAGTCCATCTCTTTTGCAGACCATGCCATGCCCATTTAGCTCCCTCTATACGACCAGACAAAAGCTGCTTGGGCATGCCGTGGCTGGGCATGCAGGCTACATGATCTAGCCAACGCAGCCTTGCCTGCCGGAGGAGTTCACCAATGGGACTTTGCCCAGATCTTTCAAGGATTTGTGAGCTCCTCACACAATGCAGTCTAGTTAAACCCAGGATGGATCATAGGTAGGCCAGCCTAAATGTTTCTAACCAGCGAAGATGTTCCATTATGGAGGGGTCCACATTTCTCAAGCATAGAGAAGGAAGGGCAATCCTGTTTGGACTATAAGAACCTGCCCTGTGGCCCAACATTTGTGATGATGGCATCTAGGGCAGTTTGCACACAGATGCCACCCTCCCTCAGGATTTCGCTTGGGATATCATATCTGCCTGGCGATTTTCCTGTTCTCAGTCTCCGGAGCACCCCTCCCACTTCCTCCACAGATGGCACCTCAGCCAACCACTCAGAAGGGGTGGCTACTCCTGCCAATATTTGAGGCACCGCAGCCCTAGCAGGGCCGTCCCCACCTTTTCCCATGATGTTGTCTAGGCTGTGGGAATTCCCTTTGTCCAAGACCTCACAGAATGTATCTGCAAACCTGCAGACCTCTTCCAGGGGTTGGAGATTGAATCACCGTTCTCACCTTTAAGGATGGTGATAGGTGAGGCGTAGCAAGTTACCTTTTTGATGGTGTTAAAGAGTGATTTGTGATTGCGGGCTACCGAGGCAGATTCCATCTCCTCAGCAACCCGCGATCACCACCCATCCTTGCCCGGCTCTCCGAATCTCCGAGCGAAGATGTAGTAAGCCTACTCATTATCCGATGTTGGATGTTGTGGAAGGTGAGAGTGGGCCTAGCATTTTCTCTCAGCCAGATGGAACACCTCCTTCAGCCACGGTCTCTGGGGAGGTCTGAACCGCATGCCCAATACAGCTGTTGCAGCGGCATGAGCCACAGTCCTGAACCTCACCCATTTCCCGTCGACATCAGGAGGAGTGGGGGACGATGCCAACCCCAGCCGCAAGCGAGGATTAAATTCTCGCTTGCAACTTTCATCAGCTAGCTGAGACCAGGGATGATTTGAATGGGGTCCTAGGTGTACAGGCACCACCGGAGTTGAAGAATGGCAGGTGCATCTTACAGATGAGAAGCCAATGGTCAGTGGGCAGATCAGTTCAACGGTAGGTCCTAGTGTCAAGGTCATGGGCCCATATCCGCTGTTCCATCACTACATAGTCCAGCAGATGTTCTTGCTTTGACCCGGCGTGTATCCATGATGTTGTGTAGATGCGCCGATGCTGGAACAGCACGTTGGTAACTACAAGCCCACGGGCTGCACAGAAGTCTAGAAGCCTCCCACCATTGTTATTGAGCTGATCTGGCCAATGCCTTCCGATCACTCCAATCCAGGTGTTTGTATTAGGACCCACTCGGACATAAAGTCACCCCACAGAATGACTCCATCTCAAAGGGCCATTTTAGTCCACACCTGTGACAGGAGGTCATAAAAGGCATCTGACTCATCGACCTTGTCTGTATCCCTCCACTGATGTTCATCTTCAGTGGGGGCATAAGAAACCACGACCACCACTTCTTGCCTCTTATTGATGGGAAGGTGAGCCCACAGTACCCTGGGGCTTACAGCTTCCCACACCTCACCACCATGCTCCCACACCCCCTTAATTATTTTGTTCAGAAGAAGAGCCAATTCCCTGTGGCTTGGCAGTCTCCTGGCTCCGACAAAATGAGGTTTGTCCAGGAGACGTCATAAACGACTGTCCCCCCGGGGCCTCCGGCACAAGGTTAGTTTGATGTTTTTCAACACGTGTTTTCAAGGTAGTTAAATTAAAGGTGGAGGGGTTACCAGCCCCTCAAACCAGTCACTACCATCACCCTATCATGACCACCACCATCACTACCACGACCATTACCACCATCACCACCATCACCACTACCATCACCACCACCATCATCATGACCACTACCACCATCACCACCATCATCACCACCACCATCACCACCATCACCACCACCATCACCGCCATCACCACCACCATCACCACCATCACCACCTGTACCTCCGTTTCCACCGCTGCCACCGCAGTCTCTTCCTCTTGTCCTCACAGACAGACACACAGCCCCCGGCGCAATGGGGACAGAGGCAGAGACCACAGGGGGACACGGAGACACGGAGACGCTGGGACACGGAGACACGGAGATGCTGGGACACGGAGACACGGAGATGCTGGGACATGGAGACACAGAGATGCTGGGACACGAAGACACGGAGACGCCCTCGCTCATCCCGTCCGGGGAGTCGCTCGCCAACCTCCTGCCCACCGAGGAGCAAGCGGGAGAGGAGGAGGTGAAGACGACGGAGGAGGAAGTGACGACAGAGGAGGAAGTGAAGACAGAGGAGGAGGTGAAGACAGAGGAGGAAGTGAAGACAGAGGAGGAGGTGAAGACAGAGGAGGAAGTGAAGACAGAGGAAGAAGTGAAGACACAGGAGGAAGTGAAGACAGAGGAAGAAGTGAAGACAGAGGAGGAAGTGAAGACAGAGGAGGAAGTGAAGACAGAGGAGGAAGTGAAGACAGAGGAGGAGGTGAAGACAGAGGAGGAGGAGGAGCGGGGGAGGGGGCGCCACGTGGTGCCGTTCAGCGTGAGGTTCAACAACCTCGACTTCTCGGAGGAGGAGCTACGCGACGAGCAGTCGGCGCGCCACCAGGCGCTGTCGCACACCTTGCGTCTACAGGTTCGGCAGGGTGTGAGGGGTGTGGGGGGGTCTAAGGGTGTGAGGGTGTGAGGGGTGTGGGGGGTGTGAGGGTGTGGGGGGTGTGAGGGGTGTAGGGGTGTGTGGGGGGTGTGAGGGGTGTGGGGGTGTGAGGGGTGTGGGGGTGTGTGGGGGGGGTGTAAGGGTGTGAGGGGTGTGGGGGGTTGTAAGGGTGTGAGGGTGTGAGGGGTGTGGGGGGTGTGAGGGTGTGGGGGGTGTGAGGGGTGTAAGGGGTGTGAGGGGTGTGAGGGGTGTGAGGGGTGTGGGGGTGTGAGGGGTGTGGGGGGTGTGAGGGTGTAGGGGGTGTAAGGGGTGTAAGGGGTGTGAGGGGTGTGAGGGGTGTGAGGGGTGTGAGGGGTGTGGGGGGTGTGAGGTGTGGGGGGTGTGAGGGGTGTAGGGGTGTGTGGGGGGTGTGAGGATGTGGGGGGTGTGAGGGGTGTGGGGGGTGTGTGGGGGGGGTGTAAGGTGTGAGGGGTGTGGGGGGGGTGTAAGGGGTGTGAGGGTGTGGGGGGGTGTGAGGGGTGTAGGGGTGTGTGAGGGGTGTGAGGGGTGTGGGGGGTGTGAGGGGTGTGGGGGTGTGTGGGGGGGGGTGTGAGGGTGTGGGGTGTGAGGGGTGTGGGGGGTGTGAGGGTGTGGGGGGTGTGAGGGGTGTAAGGGGTGTGAGGGGTGTGAGGGGTGTAAGGGGTGTGGGGGGTGTGAGGGGTGTGGGGGTGTGTGGGGTGTGGGGGGTGTGGGGGGTGTGAGGGGTGTGGGGGTGTGTGGGGGGTGGGGGTGTGTGGGGGGTGTGAGGGTGTGGGGGGTGTGAGGGTGTGGGGGTGTGTAGGGGGTGTGAGGGTGTGAGGGTGTGAGGGGTTTGGGGGGTGTGGGGGGTGTGAGGGTGTGGGGGGTGTGAGGGGTGTGGGGGGTGTGAGGGGTGTGTGGGTGTGAGGGGTGTGGGGGTGTGTGGGGGGCGTGTGAGGGGTGTGGGGGGTGTGAGGGGTGTGAGGGTGTGAGGGGTTGTGGGGGTGTGTGGGGGGCGTGTGAGGGGTGTGGGGGGTGTGAGGGGTGTGTGGGTGTGAGGGGTTGTGGGGGTGTGAGGGGTGTGGGGGTGTGTGGGGGGCGTGTGAGGGGTGTGGGGAGTGTGAGGGGTGTGTGGGTGTGAGGGGTGTGGGGGTGTGAGGGGTGTGGGGGTGTGAGGGGTGTGGGGGTGTGTGGGGGGCGTGTGAGGGGTGTGGGGAGTGTGAGGGGTGTGTGGGTGTGAGGGTGTGAGGGGTGTGAGGGTGTGAGGGGTGTGGGGGGTGTGAGGAGTTGTGGGGGTGTTGGGGGGGTGTAAGGGGCGTGGGGGTGTGTGTGAGGGGTGTGGGGGTGTGTGGGGGGTGTGAGGGGTGAGGGGGGTTGAGGGGTGTGGGGGTGTGTGGGGGGTGTGAGGGGTGAGGGGGGTGTGAGGGTTGGGGGGGGTGGGGGGTGTGAGGGTTGGGGGGGGTGGGGGGTGTGAGGGTGTGAGGGGTGTGAGGGTGTGAGGGGTGTGGGGGTGTGGGGTGTGTGAGGGTGTGAGGGGTGTGAAGGTGGGGGGGGTTGTGGGGGTGTAGGGGGGTGTGAGGGGTGTGGGGGGTGTGAGGGTTGGGGGGGTGTGGGGGTGTGGGAGGTGTGAGGGGTGTGGGGGGTGTGGGGGGTGTGAGGGTTGTGAGGGGTGTGGGAGGGGGTGTAAGGGGTGTGAGGGTGTGGGGGGTGTGAGGGTTTGAGGGTTGGGGGGGTGTGAGGGGTGTGGGGGGTGTGAGGGTGTGGGGGGTGTGAGGGGTGTGGGAGGGGGTGTAAGGGGTGTGAGGGTGTGGGGGGTGTGAGGGTGTGGGGGGTGTGAGGGGTGTGGGGGGTGTGAGGGTGTAAGGGGTGTGAGGGTGTGGGGGGTGTGAGGGTGTGGGGGTGTGAGGAGTGTGGGGGGTGTGAGGGTGTGGGGGGTGTGAGGGGTGTGGGGGGTGTGAGGGTGTAAGGGGTGTGAGGGTGTGGGAGGTGTGAGGGTTTGAGGGTTGGGGGGTGTGAGGGGTGTGGGCGTGTGAGGGGTGTGAGGGGTGTGAGGGGTGTGAGGGGTGTGAGGGGTGTGGGGGGTGTGAGGGTGTGGGGGGTGTGGGGGGTGTGAGGGTGTGGGGGGTGTGAGGGTGTGAGGGGGTGGGGGGTGTGAGGGTGTGGGGGGTGTGAGGGTGTGAGGGTGTGAGGGGTGTGGGGGGTGTGAGGGTGTGGGGGGTGTGGGGGTGTGAGGGTGTGGGGGGTGTGGGAGGTGTGAGGGTGTGGAGGGTGTGAGGGGTGTGGGGGGTGTGAGGGTGTGGGGGGTGTGAGGGTGTGAGGGGTGTGGGCGTGTGAGGGGTGTGGGGGGGTGTGAGGGGTGTGAGGGGTGTAGGCGTGTGAGGGGTGTGAGGGTGTGAGGGGTGTGGGGGTGTGAGGAGTGTGGGCGTGTGAGGGGTGTGGGGGGGCCTGCACCTAGCCTGGCACAGCAGTCAATCCATGACACCTGCTGGGTCTGTCCCGTGACCTCCTTCACCTAGCCTGGCACAGTAGTCAACTCAGGGCACCTGCTGGGTCTGTCCCGTGACCTCCTGCACCTAGCCGGGCACAGCAGTCAACCCATGACACCTGCTGGGTCTGTCCCGTGACCTCCTGCACCTAGCCTGGCACAGCAGTCAACTCAGTTCACCTGCTGGGTCTGTCCCGTGACCTCATGAACCTAGCCTGGCACAGCAGTCAATTCAGGGCACCTGTGCAGCATTGCGGACTAGGGTGTGACCCGGGTTCGATTCCCGCTCGCGGCCAACACCACAAAACTCCCAGTGATAGGCGATTACCTGATCCGGTCCTTGTGCCTCAACTCTAGGTCGACTCAGCCTAAAATTAGTAACAGGAAGGTGTGCATTGGACATCGCCACAGGAGAGACAAAGGCGGCCGGGCGTGGTGCATGCCACCCACTCCCCTGCGTGTCACAGTGCCGGCCTTCAATAAGTGCTGCTACTCGCTACTACTAAGAGCACTTGCCCCTGCAGTCTGTTATAGGCTGCCCGGGGGATCTTTATATTTGTTTGAGTGTGTGGGTGAGCGAGTGAGTGAGTGGGTCAGTGAGTGAGTGGGTGAGTGTGTAGGGGAGTCAGTGAGTGAGTGGGTGAGTGGGTGGGTGGGTGAGTGGGTGGTTGGGTGAGTGTGAGTGGGTGGGTGGGTGAGTAAGTGTGAAGGGCAGTAAGTGAGTGGGTGAGTGGGTGGGTGAGTGAGTGAGTGGATGACTAATTGGGTGAGTGAGTGGGTGAGTGTGTAGGGCAGTGAGTGAGTGGGTGGGTGTGTGGGTGATTGAGTGAGTGGGGGTGTGGGCGAGTGCGTGGGTGGGTGGGTGTGTGGGTGATTGAGTGAGTGGAGGTGTGGGTCAGTGAGTGAGTGGCTGTGTGGGTGAGTGAGTGGGTGTGTGGGTGAGCGAGTGAGTGAGTGGGTGGTTGAGTGGGTGGATGAGTGAGTGAGTGAGTGGGGGTGTGGGTGAGTGAGTGAGTGGATGTGTGGGTGAGTGAGTGAGTGTGTGGGAAGACAATGGTAGCCGGGCATGGTGCTGATCACCCACCCCCTCTTGTGCCAAAGTTGTGGCCTCAACAGACCCTCCTGGTGGTGCTGCAAGTCGCTAATTACTAACAGCGCTTGCCCCTACAGCCGGCCAGAGGCTATACGTGGGGATCTAAGTTTCTATAATCTTCGAGATCCTTGGGTATTTGTCTGTGTATGGGTTGCCATACACAGACCTATACTCGCAAAATATCGCCACTACCATGGGGAGAGAGAGAGAGAGAGACGCAAACTCCAAGCATACAGCAGGTGTCAGGGTCGTGATCGAACCCAAGACCTCCTGTGCACCAGGCGAGGTCGTTAACATTTCTTAGCCCACCATGGGCGACAGGGTCCATGATCGAAATCACGACCTCCTGCATACCAGCCGAGGTGGTTAACATCTCCTAGCCCACCGTGAGCGTCAGGGTCTATGATCCGACCCACGACCTCCTGCATACCAGGCGAGGTGGTTAACATTTCTTAGCCCACCATGGACGTTAGGGTCGGGATCGAACCCACGATCTCCTGCATACCAGGCGAGGTGGTTATCATCTCCTAGCCCACCATAGACGTCAGGGTCCATGATCGAACCCACGACCTCCTGCATACCAGGCGAGGTGGTTATCATCTCCTAGCCCACCATAGACGTCAGGGTCCATGATCGAACCCACGACCTCCTGCATACCAGGCGAGGTTGTTAACATCTCCTAGCCCACCGTGGGCGTTCACAGTGGTCACATCGAAGATAGATGCTCAGTCAGCGTAGCTGGGGTGATCTGTGTGAGTCTCTGGAGCTGAAGCATTTTTATTTTTATATTTTCACGATGGCCGCGTCGTTCTGTCACCAGATGCAAAAGGGGTTCCAGAAAGTTCCAGGATTCAAGGAGCTGAGGGTGACGGGCTTCAGGTACAACATCACCACCATCAGCATCACCATCAGCACGACCATCGGCACCTTCATCATCGGTATCGTCATCACCACCATCAGCATTATCAACAACGTCATCATCAAATCATTATAAGCATCACCATCATCAACCGCATCACCACCATCAGCATCATCAGCATTACTAACATCATCAGTATCGTCATCACCATCATCAGCATCACCACAATCCGCATCATCAACATCACTACCATCAACATCATGACAATCACCACCATCACCACCATCATCAACTTCACCACCATCATCGCCATCATCACCACCACCAACATCACCACCATCATCATCACCATCATCACCATCATCACCATCAGTATCATCAGCACCGTCAGCAACACCACCATCGGCATCATCACCACCATAAGACGAGACTTCATCTCGACATCTAAGACGAGATTTGGTCTAAGATGAGGCTTGGTCTAAGACGAGACTTGGTCTAAGACAAGAAGCGTTCTAAGACAAGACTTCGTATCGACTTCTAAGACGAGACTTCGTCTCGACTTCTAAGACGAGACTTGGTCTAAGACGAGACGCATTCTAAGACTAGATTTCATCTCGACTTCTAAGACGAAACTTGGTCAAAGACGAGACTTCAACGAGACTTCTAAGACGAGATTTGGAAGGTTTTTTTTTAACCGCGCAGTCAGAATGTGAGCACCACACACAGCCACCTTTGTACCCCCGCTGGCGATGTTTGAGGCTGAGTCGACCTAGGGGAGCCCCAGGGACCGCTTTAGATAACCTTCACTGGTTTGGCCGTGAGCGGGAATCGAACGCGGGTCTCAAGATTCACGGCCCGGCGCGCAAACCACTAAACTACCGCTCCCCTACACAAAACACAGCATACGCATACTCACACACAAAGATCCCCCGTATAGCCTTAACAGACTGTAGGGACAAGTGCTGTTAGCGAGCATCTATGAGGCCCGGAACCTTACACGGGGGAGGTGGGTGGCCAGCACCACGCCCGACCACCTTTGTCTCCCCAGCGGCGGTTTACACATCGCACCAGGTACTCATTTCAGGCAGAGTCGACCTAGGGGAGCCCCGGGGACTGGTTCAGATAATCGTCACTGGGTGTTGGCCGTGAGCGGGAATCGAACTTGGGTCGCCATGCTCATAGCACAGCGCGCTAACGGCTACAACTACCGCTCCCCACTCACACACACACAGACAGCAGCTGGGTAGTAATGCTGATAACGCCGTGGTAGTAACGGTGATACCGATCTCTGTTCCACAGGAAGAGGAAGCGACCCACGGGGTGAGTGAGACGCTAGGCTCAGTCACAACACCGGCACCACGACGAACAGGAATACAAGCTAAGCCACTAGCAACAGTGAGGGAAAAAGTATTTTATCCCCTGCTGATTTTGTACGTTTGCCCACTGACAAAGAAATGACCAGTCTATAATTGTAATGGTAGGTTTATTTGAACAGTGAGAGACAGAATAACAACAACAAAATCCAGAAAAACGCATGTAAAAAGTGTTATAAATTGATTTGCATTTTAATGAGGGAAATAAGTATTTGACCCCTCTGCAAAACATGACTTAGTACTTGGTGGCAAAACCCTTGTTGGCAATCACAGAGGTCAGACGTTTCTTGTAGTTGGCCACCAGGTTTGCACATATCTCAGGTGGGATTTTGACCCACTCCTCTTTGCAGATCTTCTCCAAGTAATTAATGTTTCGAGGCTGACGTTTGGCAACTCGAACCTTCAGCTCCCTCCACAGATGTTCTATGGGATTAAGGTCTGGAGACTGGCCAGGCCACTCCAGGACCATAATATTCTTCTTCTTGAGCCACTCCTTTGTTGCCTTGGCCGTGTGTTTTGGGTCATTGTCATGCTGGAATACCTATCCACGACCCATTTTCAATGCCCTGGCTGAGGGAAGGAGGTTCTCACCCAAGATTTGACGGTACATGACCCCGTCCATCGTCCCTTTGATGTGGTGACATTGTCCTGTCCCCTTAGCAGAAAAACACCCCAAACCATAATGTTTACACCTCCATGTTTGACGGTGGGGATGGTGTTCTTGGGGTCATAGGCAGAATTCCTCCTCCTCCAAATACGGCGAGTTGAGTTGATGCCAAAGAGCTCCATTTTGGTCTCATCTGACCACAACACTTTCACCCAGTTGTCCTCTGAATCATTCAGATGTTCATTGGCAAACTTCAGACGGGCATGTATATGTGCTTTCTTGAGCAGGGGGACCTTGCGGGCACTGCAGGATTTCAGTCCATCACGGCGTAGTGTGTTACCAAATGTTTTCTTGGTGACTATGGTCCCAGCTGCCTTGAGATCATTGACAAGATCCTCCCGTGTAGTTCTGGGCTGATTCTTCACCGTTCTCATGATCATTGCAACTCCACTAGGTGAGATCTTGCATGGAGCCCCAGGCTGAGGGAAATTGACAGTTCTTTTGTGTTTCTTCCATTTGCGAATAATCGCACCAACTGTTGTCACCTTCTCACCAAGCTGCTTGGCGATGGTCTTGTAGCCCATTCCAGCCTTGTGTAGATCTACAATCTTGTCCCTGACATTCTTGAAGAGCTCTTTTGTCTTGGCTATGGTGGAGAGTTTGGAATCTGATTGATTAATTGCTTCTGTGAACAGGTGTCTTTTATACAGGTAACAAGCTGAGATTAGGAGCACTCCCTTTAAGAGTGTGCTCCTAATCACAGCTCGTACCTGTATAAAAGACACATGGGGAGCCAGAAATCTTTCTGATTGAGAAGGGGTCAAATACTTATTTCCCTCATTAAAATGCAAATCAATTTATAAAAATTTTGACATGCGTTTTTCTGGATTTTGTTGTTATTCTGTCTCTCACTGTTCAAATAGACCTACCATTAAAATTATAGACTGATCATTTCTTTGTCAGTGGGCAAACGTACAAAATCAGCAGGGGATCAAATACTTTTTTCCCTCACTGTAGTTACACAACTACGTACACCACTAGCTACACAACTAGATACATCAAGAGAAATGTTGTATTAAATTTCGATTTAAAGCTTTCGTGACTGCAGGGATTCATCTTCTTGGTTCTTCCGGTAAAGTCACGTAGAAGGGAAATAATATAATAATAAAAATAATAAAATAATTATGTTTTATTTTTATTATTTTATTATTTCCCTTCTACGTGACTTTACCGAAAGAACCAAGAAGATAAATGTTGTTGTGTTTAGTTGTTGTCCTTCCAACCTACGGTGGTTCGACGTAATTTAAACAAAAGTACACTACACTATACACTACAATATCCGCAGCATACTACATACACCACACTACTATGCACTACAATATACACTACAATACACACTACAATACACACTACATACTACATACACATCACTACTACACACTACACAAAACATTACAATACACGCTGCATTCTACATTTGACACTACACTAATATACACTACACTATAGACTACAATAAACAAAACACACTACTCTAAAATACACTACACTATGCACTACACTATTCCACACTACACTATACACTACGATACACAGTGCATACTACATTGTACACTGCACTTCTATACACTAAACTATGCACTACAATATATGCTGCATACAACATTGTACACTACACTGCTATATACTACAATATATACTACACGACTATACACTTCAATAAACTATACATACTACTTTATACACTACACTGCTACAGAATACACTACACTACACTATTACACACTACACCATTATATACTATGCTGCACCCTACACTAGTACACACTACACTATACACTACGCTACTATACACGACACTATACACTACACTACTATACACTACACTACTATACACTACACTATACACTACTATACACTACACATATAAAAATGAAACCAACCCTCCGCTCTGCCCACCCCATCCTCACCACCCCCACACCCTCACCACCACCCCCCAGGTCTCGGGGCAGCTCGGTGGTGGTCCGCTATGAGGCGGAGTTTGAGGATGGAGTGGCGGGGAGTGATTGGACAGAAGGAGGAGGAGGGCTGCTGCAGGGAAACCTGGTCACCTCAGCCACAGGTGCCTTGTTGACTCAGTCACTCAGTTTCAGTTTAATTTATTAGGATTTACCCTGTGAGCCATTCAGCTCCAGATTTGGGTTCAACCACAACAAACAATAGAATTACAAGATACACCTAAAATTAATCGTACACAAATGTGAACATTACATACGTAAACAATAACATCCTACATTAAAAGCACAACCCGTCCATGCTGCGTACAAAAAGTGCAAAAAATTCCATTTCGATGTTTGATCCCAATAACAATCACAATACAATACAGATCAAAATTATAAGTATAAATCTATACTAAATAAAAAAAAATCGGGCCAAACCAAGCCCCTCTAAAACTTACTAAAACAATGCTATATAAACAACGTAACAGTTTTCCCAACTAATGTGATTACAAGTTTACAATAGCGAGACACACAGCACACATCACTATCATCCTTCGCTAGCTGCATAAGTCAATCCATAACAGCCAGAATAACAATAGCAGTAGCAGTGCACTATAATCAGAATACATAATAATTTCATATATCGGTCACTCAACCAGTCATACATTCGCTCAGCCAATTACTCGACGAGTTAGTGAATCAGATTGTCACTCATCCAGTCAGCCGGTATAATAACACTTTCTAACACAATTTTTGTTCCTCAGTAGTAAGTGTTATTTCGTAATTGCTTATGCCTAAAAAGTAGAGAAAATGGCTATTATTCCCCACAAACTTTGTTTTTGTGACCAGGACAGTGATAGGTTTTTATTTACCTATTTTCAATGAGAAAACGGGCGAATTTGTGTCTTTTCATTCACATAAAGTCAGAAAAAAACAACATGAATAAAAGTTAAAGTGTATTAATGCTAAAGTAATGCAAAAATGACTACAAATATTTAGAAGTGAGCAGTTTTTCGAGATTTACGATTATACTGTAAATCACTTTCACGAATCAGCCCCCAAATGTAGTCTCCCATCATGTTCTCGTTATATTGTCCTTCGTAGCGGCGTTCAAAGTCCAGTATATCCTGGTGGAAGCGCTCGCCTTGCTCCTCCGAGTACGCTCCCATGTTCTCCTTGAATTTAACAAGATAAGCATCAGGGATATGGATTTTGAGGGACATCCTATAGCCCATTGTGCCATAGTTCTTCACCAGTCTCAACCAGCTCCACGTACACCATGGGAACCTCATTTGCCAGTAAAAATATGATAATTGGTTGTTTACCCTTCTATCTGGCAACAAAACTGACACCTTTTTACAAGGAGTCATGTTTGCATAGACCGCAAAACCTGCAGTCATAATACAAACAAAAGACATAACTCTGATAATGTGCACTGTCCTTGAAATTGATTGGTCCACACCCGAGACAGCTTTTCTTAGAGCCTAGTCTCACATGGGTTGGACCAGATGAGTGACTGAGTCGCGCCTTTTGGCGTCATCCGGCATTGGACTTGGTGAGACCAAGATCTCTGATGAAGTCGTTGAGTTATTTTTGGTTGGGGTAGTATGGGTTTCTCTCCTCAGCTCCACCTCTGAAATTGTGATCTGGATCTGCAACGTCTTTCTTGCTCTCTGACGTGCTGCTCTCTCCGGAGGAGTGGGTACGGAGAGCTCATGGCATTGTGGCACTGGGGCAATGGATGAAGGAAGGTCTGGATACGTGATAGCAGGTGCAATTTTTCCAGTCCGACGTTTGGAAGGGTCCACTATGCAGAAGTAGCAGTTGCTTGAGTGGTCAGTGAGTTCCCGCCAAATTCATGGGATATCGAACTTAATGGCTCTCTTTTCTTCTCTGTACCATCCTACAAAAATAAATTTATTTCACCCATAACTAATGTGTAAGAGATTTTCGCAACATTTTTCATGTATGGCATCTTTTTTCAATAACATTGAAAATTGCTAAACATTTTAAGATGAAAAACTTTTACAATATTTATTTTTTAAACAAATTTTATAACTTCATAATCAACGTTTTTGGGTTTAGATCGCGGTTATTTATAAATGTGTCGTAACCCTCCACCACCCGATGGAGGGTTACGACACATTTATAAATAAACGCGATCTAAACCCAAAAACGTTGATTATGAATAACATTGGTCGTGAAAGCCTACGTGTTAAACTGAAATTTTATAACATAAAATTCCAAGCAACAATTGTCCATATTACCTTCCAGAGTTTTGTTTGCATTGCTCGCAGATGAAATGAGGTTCCCATTGTTCGCCTTGATCCCCCGACAGTCATGCCGAATATGCCTTGTAGGCCTCGCACATCTTAGCAGATGCTTCCAAAGACTACTTTTTCGCTCTTGTCTTGATAAATTGGCCACAGACATAGCAAAATGCGTCTGCCAGATGCTTGCAGCCTCTTGATGCCATCTCAAAAAAATGCAGATATGTATCCACTTAGGCAACTGGAACTAAACTGAACTGGTGGGCTTAAGGCCCCTGTATTTACACTACTATTTATGTTACTGGAAAGTTACAGAATGTTCTAGTTTATTCAGCACTAAATCTATCTGGAATGTTCTGGAAAAGAGGTAAATTGAAAACTATCACTGTCCTGGTCAAAAAAGCAAAGTTTGTGGGGAATAATAGCCATTTTCTCTACTTTTGAGGCATATGCAATTATGAAATAACACTTACTATCCAGGAACAACAAGAACAAAATTGTTACACAGTGTAATGAATAAGTCAGCCAGCCTGTCCCTCAGCTTGTCACTCAACCAGACAACCAGTCACTCAAACAGTCAACCAATTAATCAGTCAGCCAGTCACTCAATCAGTCAGCCAGTCACATAAACGGTCAGCCATTAAACCAAACAATCAATCAGGCAGCCAGTCTCTATGAGACAGAGTTGGAGGTTGGAGTGGCAACAAGTTACGGGCCAGGAAGAGGAGGAATTCTGGTGCAGGGAAACCTGGTTTCCTCAGCTATAGGTGCCTTGTTGACTTAGTCACTCGACCGGTCTGACAGTCAGTCGGTCAGTCAGTCAGAAAGTCAGCCAGTCACTCAAGCGGTCAGCCAATCGCTCAGCCAGTCACTCAATGAGTTAGCGACTCAGCCAGCCACTCAATCATTCAGCCAGTCACTCAACCAGTCAGCCAGTATAAGAATCAACAACTAAGCCAGCCAGTCACTCAGCTAGTCACTCAACCTCACGATCAGTCAGTCAACTCTCGTTGCCTAGTAACTCCCCCACTCAAATCAACTCTCGCTGCCTAGCAACTACTCCACTCGAAACAATTCTCACTGCCTTAACAACCCCTTCACTGGATTCAGCTCCCGCCGCCTAGCAACCCCATCAACTGGAATGAGCTCTCTGTTTCTCTGTCTCTTTATTTATGTCTCTCTGTCTCGCTTTCTGTCTCTCTTTTTAAGTCTCTCTGTCTCTATGTCTTTCTATCTCTCTGTTTCTGCCTTTCTGTTTCTGTCTCTGTATGTTTGTTTATGTCTCTCTGTGTCTGCCTCCATGTCTATGTCTCTCTGTTTCTGTATCTCTGTCTCTATGTCTCCTCTATTTCTATGCATATGTCTCTCTTTGTCTGTCTTTCTGTCTGTCTCTCTGTATATGTATCTCTATTTATTTATCTCTGTCTCTGTGTCTCTCTCTGTCTCTCTGTCTCTGTCTCTCTATTTGTCTCTTTGTTTCTGTCTCTCTGTCTCTCGTTCTACCCTATGCCTAACGCCATTTGCGGTCCATCTTCCTGCCTAGCAACCCCATCCACTCGAGTCAACACTCGCTGTCTAGCAACCGCTCCCCTCGAATAAACTTTTTTTCATCAACTGAGGAATTGAAGGACAAAACACACGCGCACATCCATTGGGTACATTTTTAGCGATTAGCGCTATGCTGCACTACAATCCCAGGCACCCCGAGTTGGTTCCCGTTCATGGCCACCAACACCAGGGATGATTATCTGAACCAGTCCTGGGCCTCCTTTAGGTTGACCCAGCGTCAATTGTGTACCTGGTGCGATGTGTCAATATCGCCACTAGGAAGACAAAGGCGGCCGGGTGTGGTGTTAGCCACTCGCCCCCTCGTATACCACATTGCCGGCCTTAATAGATACTCACTAACAGTACTTGCCCCAAACAGTCTGTTAAGGCTCCATGGGGGATCTTTGTCTTCGTTTTTTTTTTGTGTGGGTGGCAGGTGCCGGAGAGACGAACCCCAGACGGGAGTCGAACCGGGACTGGAGGAAGGTAGTGGCCGCGGCACTGAGTGACCGCGGAGTGGATGCCAGCCAAGACCTCCAGGCAGCTGCGCTGCTGCAGCTGAGCGAAGGTGAGAACGTCGGTACAGTACAACGTCTATGGTGCAGTGTTCAGTCTATGGTGGGGTGTTGAATTTATAGTGCAGTGTTGAGACTATTGTGGATTGTTGTGTCTATGGTACAGTGTTGAGTCTACGGTGCAGTGCTGAGACTATGGTGCAATGGTTAAGTCGATGGAGCAGTGTTAAACATATGGTGCAGTGTTAGATCTATTGTGCAGTGTTGAGTCTATGTTGCAGAATCGAGTCTATGGTGCACTGGTGGAGTCTATGGTGCAATGGTTAAGTCGATGGTGCAGTGTTGAGTCTATGGTACAGTGTTAGATTTCTTGTGCAGTGTTGAGTCTATTGTGCAGTGTTGAGTGTATGGTGCAGTTTTGAGTCTATGGTGCAGTGTTGAGTCTTCTTCTTATTCTTCTTCTTATCGTTCCAGCGAACGCAGAGGGCAGCGGCCTTGAGCCCGGCGAATATTCGGTGGCGGGATTCTCGGATGGTGTGGAAGAAGATGATGGTGGCGGCGGTGGTGGGGCGACGACCGCGACTGAAGCATCTACTGTCCAGACGACTCCGCAGCACGATCAGCAGGAGCATAGACAGGAGGATGTTGAGCAAGAACAGTCAGCGATGGAAGACTCTGTCCAGACGACCGGGACAGCCGCGGAGACACAGACGGACGCGGAGGAGGTGGAGGAGGCCAGCGCCGAGATTGAAACGGGAGAGGAATCCGCCACTGACGACGATGTTGTGGTGTTGGAGGCGCACCTGATGCCCTCGTCGCTCGAGGAAGAGACGGCGAACGGGAGACCCGGAGCTTCTTACCACCACCAAGATGAGCACGAAGACCACCAGCACGACGACCACCTCCACTTCCTCCACGAAGTTCCGCTTGATGGAGACGCCCTCGCCGGAGCAATGGAGGGAGGTCACGACCCCGAGACTGTGATGGCGGCAGTGGACACCACGGTAGTGGCAGCCGTGGCGGAGGTGGTGGTCGACGAGGCAGTGGCAGAGGAGGAGGCGGAGGAGAATCTGGGTGGAGAGTCGAGCGGAGAGGAGGTGGTGGCGTCAGTGGAAGGAGGAGGTGGTGGAGGAGGAGGTGGTGGAGACGATGCCGGATACCACCTGGGAACGTCGGCGGAAGTTGAGGCGGACGTCGTAGTGGTGGTCGCAACGGACGAGGGCGTGGTCGGAACCCCGGGTGGACTCGGCGAGGGTGGTGGTGCCATGGAGTTGGAGGGAGAAGAGAGCGGAGGCGATGGTGGAGATGGTCACGACGAGGGTGGTGATGAGGGTGGCGGGGGTGGCGAGGGTGGTGGTGATGAGGGTGGCGAGGGTAGCGGTGGCGGCAAAGGTGGCCAGGGCGGCGAGGTCGAGGAGGGTACCCAGGGTGGCAAGGGTGGTGACAATGAAGAGGGTGGAGATGGTGAAGACGTTGGCAAGGGCGGCCAAGGTGGCGAGGTTGGCACAGCGGAGGAAGCGGAGGAGGACGCGGGCGACGAGGGCGTCGAGAGCTCGGATGAGGCCCAGGCAGTGCAGTGGGACGACCGCTGGGCCGGGCCTCCGATGACCTCGCCGGTGGTGGCCGTGTCGGGATCGCGGGACCTCATCGTCTTCTTCAGCCTCCGCGTCACCAACATGGCCTTCTCGGAGGACCTCTTCAACAAGAGCTCCTCCGAGTACCGAGCCCTCGAGCAGAACTTCCTCGAACTGGTGAGAAGTTGGTGGCTTGTGGGGGGTGGGGGTAGCCGAGGTAACGGAGGTAGTGGAGGATGCGTCTCCGAATAAAGAAGAATATTTTTTTTACGGAAGGCTAATGATGGTGATGATGAATAAAAAAAAAGACTTTAAACTAAACTGAACTATTTTAATGTTATCAGGTAAGGCCCACTGAGCTGCTCTTTAGCTCGTTTTCAGAAACGACCTGACCACAAATGAAAGCTATGATTTTTAAATATATATAGTTCAACAAAGTGTCTGCTCATTAGCACTTGGGGAATTTACAGCAGCAGGCAAAGACTCCAAAGGCGCGTTTCTAAATGTAGATAACATCTCCTAGCCGCCGTGATATGCCAGATATTGACTAAGACAGACACCCATACTATCTCCATGAAGAGGAATCGAATTCGAGATCCGCAGGCTCGAGACCCGCAGGCTCACATCGAGACCCACACAATATTCTCTGGATTATATAGACTCCGTGAGAAGTAACATTAACCTAAAGGTGGTGGCTGGAATCAATAAAGTCACGTAGATATAAAATATAAAAGACGTTTTGGGTGCAACACATATATAGCCTCTTGTTACAGCAGCCCTTTTGCCCACTTCAGCAATTGTTTATTGCTGTGGTTGTCCCACCTGATGACGGACGCTTGTGTTGCGCCCGAAGCGTCGTGATTTAATTTATTCTATTTTATATCTACGTGAATTTACCGAAAGAATCAAGAGTATGGATCCCTGCAGTCACAAAAACTTCAAATCTAGATTGGAATCAATAAAGATACGGAGATTTTTTTTTCTCATGTGTCTCCTACGACCTTCTTCCCCTCTTTACAACTCTCACACACACCCCATCTCACTTCTCCTATCTCCTCCTCCGTCTTCCTACTACCTCCACCTACCTCCTACCTCCCTCCTCCTCCTACCTCCTCCTCCCTCCCTCTGCCCCGCCATCCCACCGTCCTCCTCCTCCTCCCACTTTCCTCGTGGGAACTCTTTTCCTACCAACGTTCACCCCAAACCTCCCCTCGTCCGCCCACCAGCTTGTCCCGTACCTGCAGTCGAACCTCACGGGCTTCCAGAACATGGAGATCATGAACTTCCGCAATGGCAGCGTGGTAGTCAACAGCCGCATGAAGTTCGCCCACCACGTGCCCAACAACGTGACACGCGCCGTCCATGTCATCCTGGAGCGCTTCTGCAATGCCGCCTACCAGCACATGAACATGGAGATCGACCGGCAGTCACTGGACGTCGAATCCGGTGAGTGGGCCCGGACATTGAACCGCCGACGCCACTGCACCATTGACTCAACACTGCTCCATAGACTCAACACTGCACCATAGACTCAACACTACACCATAGAATCAACAATACCCAAACTCAGCAATGCCCGTAGACTGAACACTGCTCCATAGACTCAACACTACCCAAACTCAGCACTGCACCATGAACTCAGGCACTGCCCATAGACACAATACTGCACCATAGACTCAACACTGCCCATAGAATCAGCACTACCCATAGACCCAACATTGCACCATAGACTCAGCACTACCCATAGACTCAGCACTGCCCGATGATGATAATAATTTAGCTATTTCTGTGGATTACAATCATGATGATGACGATAATGATTTAGCTATTGTTATGAAATACAATAAAGATGAACATGATTTAGCTAGTGTTGCGGATAACCCACACAAAATGTATTTGCTGTGCCAATTTTTACAACAAATCACTGTGTAAAAATAAATAAATAAATATTTTGCTCCTGGGTAGTAAGTGTTATTTCAATTTGCTTATGCCTCAAAAGTACAGAAAATGGCTATTATTCTCCAAAAACTTTGCTTTTGTGACCAGGATAGTGATATTTTGAAATGTATCTATTTTTATTGAGAAAACGTGTGCATTTGTGTCAATCCTATATGTAAAGTCTTGGTCACAAAAGCAAAGTTTGTGGGGAATAATGGCCATTTTCTATACTTTTGAGGCATAAGCAATTAGAAAATAACACTCAGTACCCAGCAACAAAAATCGTGTTACAGAGCGATAATGAACCCAACTTCACTCACTAACACCTCAACTACCCTTCCTCACCCACTTCTACTACTACCCACCTCACCCCAACACACTGACAACGACTCCCACACACCCTACTCCGACCCCCACCTACCCACCCACACCCCACCACCCACCCCACCCCCACCCACCCCACCCCACCCCACCACCCACCCCACCCCCACCCACCCCACCCCACCCCCACCCACCCCACTCCCAACCCCACCTATCCACCCCACCTTCCCACCCCACTCCCAACCCCACCTATCCACCCCACCCCCACCTCCACCTATCAACCCCACTCCCACCCCCAACTTTCCCACCCACCCACACACCCCCTACCCACACTCCCACACCCTGCCGCAACACAAACAAAAACAAACAAACAACAACAAACAGGCGACAATGCGGACCCGTGCAAGTTCCAGGCATGCAACGACTTCTCAGACTGCCTGCCCAACCGCTGGTCGGGCGAGGCCGAGTGCGTCTGCCGCCCGGGCTACGCCAGCGTGGGCGGCCTGCCCTGCCAGAGCCTCTGCGACCTCGACCCCTCCTACTGCCTGCACGACGGCAAGTGTGACGTCGTCGACGGGCAGGGCGCCATCTGCAGGTGAGGCCGGGAAAACCGTGACGGTAGTTTGAACTACCCGAGCGAGTTGTATGCTACGCCGCTGTACAAGAAAACGCTATACAACAACACACGCGCTACACTATACACTACACTGCCATGCACAACGCTATACAACAACACAGGCTACACTATACACTAAACTGTTATACACAACACTATACACAGCACACACTACACTATACACTACACTGATATACACAATGCTATACACAGCACACACTACACTATGTACTCTACTGCTAGACACAGCACAATACACAACACACACTACACTATACTCTGCACTGCTATACACAGCACAATACACAATACACACTACACTTCACTGCTATACTCAACACTATACACATCACACACTACACTATACACTACACTGCTATACACTCCACTATATACTACGCAACTATACACTACTTTATACAACGCAATACTGTGCACTACACTATACACTACTACACACTTCTACACGCTTGTCTCTGACCCCCCTGTCCACCCCACCCCACCACCATGACCTACCTTCTCCTCCACCCGCCCTCCGGAGTTGCGCAGGTGCCGTGTAGGAGAGAATTGGTGGTACCGTGGCGAACGCTGCCAGGAGTTCGTGTCCGAGCCGCTGGTGGTGGGCATCTCCCTCGCGTCCGTCGCCGGCTTCCTTCTCGTCTGCTCGGCCATCGTGTTCGTGGTGGCGCGTGCACTCAGGGGCTCACGGAGAGACAAGGGGGAGGAGAGAGGTGGAGGAGGTGGCCGCTCGTCATCGTAAGAGCAGCTCACAAAGACAAAGATCCCACCACCCACGTAGCCTCTATGAGAGTGCAAGTTCTGATCGCGAGTAGTACCTATGAAACTTCATTTGGAGCTTTCGTGACTGCAGGAATTACTCTTTGGTTCCTTCGGTAAAGTCACGTAGAAAGAAAATAAATTCAATAAGAGCACACGACGTTTCGATTGCAACAAGCAATCATCATCAGATAGAAATGAAAGAGAAAAGAAATATAGTAAACTTTGAAATATAATGCAATACAACACAGAGAGTCGGCTAACATAACAGTCCACACCATACCTGGTTGATTACGTTCTTCCAAAGATTACTAAATTTGAGAGCGAGACAAAACACAGACACGGAGACACATAGACAGACACATAAGCAGAGAGAGAGACACACAGCGACACACAGAGAGAGACACACACATAGACACACAGAGAAACAACGCCTCTGTGTCAAGGCCTTAAATAGAGAAAGGGGGGGCAGAGAGAGAGGGGGGGGGATAGAGAAATTAGCATGTCAATGAGAGAGTTGTGTGCAAATTCTCCCCATAGCGGCTGAAGGAGAGAAATTTGACCTATAAATATTTTCTCTCCTCCGGCCGCGATGGGGAAGATTTCCACACAACTCTCTCATTGACATGCTAATTTCTCTATCCCCCCCTCTCTCTCTGCCCCAACCCCCCCCCCCCCCCCCTATATATTTAAGGCCTCGACACAGAGGCGTTGTTTATATGTGTGTTTCTATTGTGCAATGTTGAGTCTATGGTGCAGTGTTGAGTCTATGGTGCAGTGTTGAGTGATTCTATGTTGCAGTTTTGAGTCTCTGGTGCAGTGTTGAGTCTATGGGACAGTGTTGAGAATATGGTGCAACATTGAGTCTATAGGGCAGTGTTGAGTTTCTATGGGCAGTGTTCATTCTCTGGTGCAGTGTTGAATCAATGGTGCGGTGCTAAGTATATTGGCAGTGTCGAGTCTATGGGTCAGCGTTCAGTCTATGGTGCAGTTATGAGTGAGTCTATGGTGCAGTGTTGAGGCTAAGGTTGCAGTATCTCTCTCTTTCTTTGGCGTGATTGTCAGCAGCTCGGGTGAATGCAGCGGCAGCCTTTCGACGTCGCCGGAGGATGCAGTGAAGTACAACCCGGCGTACGAGAGCGACGCGCCCACCACATCACGCTACCAGCAACGGCGCTCGCCGCCTTCTGCCCCCTCCCTACTGGCGAGCGTCAGCGACATGGGCAGCTCCAGCAGTGACCCCTCGCACATTTACCAGCACGCCGAGCTCACACGGGAGGTGAGTGTTAGTGAGTGGGTGGGTGAGTGGGTGGGTGGGTGAGTTAGTGGGTGTGTAAGTGGGTGGATAGTTGGTTGGATGAGTGGGTGAGTGAGTGAGTGAGTCAGTGAGCGGGAGAGTGAGTGAGTGGGTCGGTGAGTTGGGTGGGTGAGTGGGTGGGTGTGTGAGTGAGTGTGTCATTGAGTGGGTGAGTGAGTGGGTGAGTGAGTGAGTAGGTGAGTGATTGGCATCTATCTTTTTTGGCACAGAGATCCGCGGGAAATTGTTTTATTTGTTGGATTATTCACGATGTTGAATTATCTGCGGCCGTCCCTCACCATCATTAGCGTGGATAACAGAGAGTTCTACAATAGTTATCTTTAAAGGGGAATAAGCCACACACTGCCTGAAGTGACGTGCCTTCTGATGAGGTCATATCAAGCTCTCGCTCTGCTACATGCCGTGCCGTGCCAGGAGATTGAGGAGAGGATGCGGATCGTGGATCTGTACGCCCTGGACAAACACCGAACGGCTCAGCTCAAGAAACAGATCAAATGGTAATGGTGTGTGTATAGTGTATACAAGTGTAGTGTATAGTGTAATGTATAGCAGTGTAGTGTAAATTAGTGTAATCTATAGTGTTGTGTATAGTAGTGTATATTAGTGTAGTGTATAGGAGTGTATAGTGTAGTCTATAGGAGTATAGTTTGTATTATTGTATAGTATAGTAGTGTATAGTATTGTAGTGTATTGTTTAGTAGTGTAGTGTGTAGTAGTGTAGTGTATGGTCGTGTAGTGTATAGTAGTATAGTGTATAGTTCAGTGTAGTATAGTATGTACTATTGTAGTGTATAGTATTGCGGTGTATAGTAGTGTAGTGTATTGTAGTGTCGTGTGTAGTGAAGTGTTTCGTGTAGTGTATAGCATGTGTGTATAGTGTAGTGTGTAGTGTATTTATATTGTAATGTATAGTGTATTGTATGTATTGTGCAGTGTGTAGTGTAGTGTGCAGTGTAGTGTGTATAGTGTAGAGTGTAGTGTGTTGTGTAGTGTGCTGTGTAGTGTGTATAGTGTAGTGTGTATTGTAGTGGATAGTGTAATGTGTTTATGTTGAACTTCTTTCACACCGTACATAGCCAACCGTGCTAATTTGGAGGTGCGGCGAGAAGAACAACAAACTAAACACCACAACGAGCAGCTATTCTAAATAAATTAGTTTCCTGTCCAGTTTTTATTTTTAAGTGCATAGCTCCAGTGGCTTCCTAATGTCACGGGACTGTGCCTATCGCCCCCTGTTGATTATATTTTATTACGTACCATCTCGTTCACACGTGCAGGCCTCCAAAGTCTCGATCACTCCCTCCGGCTACACATCCTGACAAATTAATGCACTTATTAAAATCTTTTCTCGATTTGAAGTTTTCGTGACTGCAAGGATCCATGCTCTTGGTTCTTTCGGTAAAGTCACGTAGGTAAAGAAAATAAAATAAAAGATTAAAAATATGTATTTGATTATTCAAATCTGTCCAGGCATACGCGGGATAATCTGCATTGATATGTTATAGTCCAACTGGCTGGTAACTTTTTGGCCACTTCACCACTCCCTCTCATAAATCCGCCAGAATATTGGGATGAGTATCTGGGGGTATGGCGACCGAACAGATTTATTTTATTTTTATTTATTTTCTCTTTTGCTGAAAAATGTCTTCTCGTTACAGTGCATTTTTTTTTCTCTCGCGCATAATTCATTTATTCATCTTTTTTTTTTGCTAAGTAAGTGGGAGGTATTGCGTTTGCTGTCTTGTTATCTGTTTGAAAGTGTAGCCAGTGTGGTTGTGTTCCTAATAAATGGTGCATATATATTCGCACTACAATATAATCAGTCGTCGTTAAATGTCGCGAGCGTTACCGGATCAAGGTTGGCTTAGGATCATTTGGGATTTGGGTGTTACGTTAGTCCATGACCCTTCATCAACCTCTCAGAATAGGCAGGCACGTGACTCAATTCCCATAGTCACTTGACCACCGGACAAGGATTTTGAAGAGAAGATATCATCGTGCCAGCACGTTGGCATTACAGGTCGATTGGTGTACCTGAGTGCTGTGAGCCGGACGAATAAACCGATTCTATTTTGGATCCTCGTCAACCGCTCAGAAAGTCCTCTTTGGGTACACGTGGCCTTGTTTGGAGCGAGAGTCGTGTCACAGTTGACAGAGGAGGATCATGTAGGGGAACCGAGGAAAACAACGCAGAGTGCTACCAAAGCTTTTATTTCATTTGATGATCACCCAGTGTCCTCAATAACGATCACGGCAGGAATTATCGAGGCAGAGTGGGCACGGGTCACAAAAGGGACTGGCTAATTTGATGTTACGGCGTCGCGGGATGCAGTTGCATGAGTGACACGATATATATAAATGATACTCATTGGAAAATTAAATAGATCACGACTTTACGAATGCAACACAAGTGCTCATCCTCAGGTGAAAATGGCATGCACCACACAGCGAGGGAACACACAGAGGGACATCACACACAGAGCACACAGAGAACGGCAAACTGCATGGTTTTTTCGTTCTTTGTGTGCTCTGTGTGTGATGTCCCTCTGTGTGTTCCCTCGCTGTGTGATTTACGCCATTTTCACCTGAGGACGAGCGCTTGTGTTTCATTCGAAACGTCGTGATCTATTTTAATTTTCATATTTTATTTCTACATACGTGACTTTACCGAACAAACCAATGAGTATAGTAGTTCCTGCAGTCACGAAAGCTTAAATCCTAGATATATATAAATTATTACTATTATTTCCCATAACGCAACTACCACTAAGTAGCCGCGCGTTGCGAGAGAGCAGGACGTGGTGGAATTGCACCCTGCACTCTTTTGTACGTCTGCCAAAATCTACAAGTAACATTCCGCCAGAAAAAAAAGATAACCTCCCCGCTTCCTCACTTTAAAAAACTTTGCCGTTCGGATCGTGGGGGAAAAAAATGGTTTACCAGGGGGAATGGGCATTGTAGATTTTAATTATTATTATTCGACGACTGCTGCACAGTCCATCATGCTCTAACTGTGGAGACTACGAGGAAGCTCATCCACGCGTTCATCATCAGCCGCGTGGACAGCATCTTCAGCTGTACAAGCACTGTTAACCTGCGCCCACTCCAGTCGGTGTTAAATGCTTGTAGCTCGTCTGATAGTTACGAAACAGAAATGTAATCCGATCACGAGTTTGATACGTGATGAGCTGCACTGGCTATCTATTAATTCCAGGATTGTGTAAAAATTATGCCCACTCGTCTTCAAGAGTCGCCATCAATCTGCTCCGTCCTATCTCATTGATCAGTGTCTATCCAGCATCAACAGACCCAAGTCGAGTCCAACTACGATCCGGGGCTCACGGCGGCCTGCTGCTATACACCCCGCGTGTAAACCTCGTGCACGATACGGCCACCTCAGTTTCTGGGTCAGCAGTCCAAAGACCTGGAGTCATGCCACCAGCTAATATTCGGGATCCATTTCTGAGTCTGAGCCAGTTCCGCAATAGACTCAAAACAAATCCTGACTTAAAGCTTTCGTGACTGCAGAAATTAATATTCTTTGGGTGTTTTGGTAAAGTCACATAGATACGGTCAAAAGTAATAATCGAAACGTCGTGGTTTTTTGTTTATTTTTATTAATTTACCGAAACACCCAAAGAATAAGACTCAAACCAGTGTTGCTGTTGTTGTTGTTTCAGAGAGCCTACTTCAACGTGTGATTAATGCGCATTCGTGATGGACTAGACTCACCAGAGTGCGCAATATCAAATGTTCCTACTTACATTATTGTCCTTTGTTAACCGTTCAATAACCGAGCCCGTCGTCTTTCACAGGCATCAGCAGCAAAGCAGCAGCAGCAGCGGAGGCAAAGCAGGAACTTCTGGGCATAACGGATGAGGGCAGACGGGGAGAGCGAAACGGGAGAATGGCCTCAATCAAGGTAGATGCATTTGGAGTTTTCTGAAAGCCGAGGTCAATGGTAATTGTTTTTAGATCTTGACTTAAAACTTTCGTGACTGCAGTGTTGAGTGAGTCTATGGTGCAGTGTTAAGTCTATGGGCAGTATTCTTTGGTTCTTTCGGTAAAGTCACGGAGATCGAAGAAAAATTATAATAAAGTAAAAAAAATATACAATTAATAAAATAAAAACTAAGATGTTTCAAGCAGTCGCTTGTGTTGCGATCGAAACTTCGTGGTTTTTATATATATTTTTTTAATCACTTTATTATTATTTTTTTCTACGTGACTTTACCGAAAGAACCAAATAATATATTTTAGATCATTGACGGAGAAACCGTCTAGATCACATGAGGAGTATCTGCTTGGGTGCCATGGTGCACTAGGAGTGTATAGTAGCGTTGTGTTTAGTGTAGTGTGTGTATAGTAAAGTGCAATAGTGTAACGTAGCGGGTGTGTATAGTGTAGTGTATAGTAGTGTAGTGTATAGTGTAGTGTATAGTGTGTCTATGGTATAATGTGTGTAGTGTGTAGTCTGTGTATAGTATATAGTGTGGTGTATAGTGTACTATTGAGTGTAGTGTAGTGTGTGTATAGTGTAGTGGGTAGTGTAATAGTATGTTTAGTGTAGTGTGTATATACTCCCTCGCCGAGTATGCAGGAGGTCGAGGGGTTCGATCCCGGACTCTGACGATGCCTGCTGCTGTACATTTGGAGTTTGCACCCCTGTGTCTCTCTCTCCCCGTGAAGATGGTCGCGTGGATTGTTTATCCCGTTCCACATTTAGAATGAACGTCGCAGCTCGAAAGATGATGATGGGAAACGTTGTGCGTATAGTAGTGTCGTTTCTTGTTGGGTGGCTACCATTGCTTAGATGAGCCATGTACGCTTCTGAAAATAGATATACCTCAGTGGGGATCTGGCTTCGTAAGGATGGCGGTGATGGTTTAGTTCAATTTGTGTCTGGGTGATTTGTTTAACGTTTCTTGTACTTTACACTCCTATCGTGGTTGCTGTTGTAACGTTCTGACCCCATGCTGCCATACCACACATCCGGGAAACAAAGCGCTTTATAGCTCATCGGATTCCTGCAGCAGTATAAATACTTATTGTGGTTTCCCGGGGTTGCTGCGACCTTCGTTTTGAATTAGATTTAAAAAATTTAGACTGACCTCTGAAATCCGGTCGTTCTGCATCTTTATTGAGATGTTTAATTTCCTCCTGTACATTTACCTTCTTCCACTCCTCTCTTAAAGCCCATAGACTCAACACTGCCCATAGACTCAACACTGCACCATAGACTCAAAACTGCCCATTGACTCAACACTGTCCCATAGACTCAGCACTACACCATAGACTCAACACTGCACCATAGACTCAACACTGCACCATAGACTCAAAACTGCCCATTGACTCAACACTGTCCCATAGACTCAGCACTACACCATAGACTCAACACTGCACCATAGACTCAACACTGCACCATAGACTCAACACTGCACCATAGACTCAACACTGCACCATAGACTCAACACTGCCCCATAGACTCAACACTGCCCATAGACTCAACACTGCACCATAGACTCAACACTGCACCATAGACTCAACACTGCACCATAGACTCAACACTGCCCATAGACTCAACACTGTCCCATAGACTCAGCACTACACCATAGACTCAACACTGCACCATAGACTCAACACTGCACCATAGACTCAAAACTGCCCATTGACTCAACACTGTCCCATAGACTCAGCACTACACCATAGACTCAACACTGCACCATAGACTCAACACTGCCCATAGACTCAACACTGCCCATAGACTCAACACTGCCCATAGACTCAACACTACCCATAGACTCAACACCCCCCATAGACTCAACACTACCCATAGACTCAACATAATTTACATACACTATGTATGTTGATGAAATGTGAATGAAATTCCGCGTTTTAATGTTTTCTCGTGTGTTTGTATTATTTTTCTAGGCCACTGTACAGCCTACTGAAGATTCGAGCTACACACTCATGGCACACACACACACCCAACACACACTGGTGCATACGCCGCACACACACACACACTGGCGCACATGCACTCACTTACTCATTCGCTACACAGACACATATGGTGCATTCTCCTATAACGCTTGTGTGTTCGCAACGCGAATTGGATATATATGTGTAACGCGATTGAGCTGAACGGAACTGCGTCGCGCGCCAGTAGGATATAAGCGGTGGGTTTGTAACGGCTGTTGCCTCGGCGTAGCATCATCATAATGAGGCATCAGGATGCAGCTGGATAACTCTAGTTCATGCTACCCACACACACGGGCCCCTCAGTCATTGTTTAGCCTTTGTTACGCATCATCTCACATGTTATCGCTGACTGTGCTTTATTACATGTTATTTATTAGTCATCGTAACGTGATCGAGCAGAACTTAACTACGTTGCGTGCCAGTAGGAATAAGCGGTGGGTTTGTAACGGCTGTTGCCTCGGCGTAGTGTCATCACCCAAGGTATCGGGATGCAGCTTGATTACCTCTAGTAGATGCCACCCACACACACTCACTCTCGGTCTTTGTTCAGGGCCTGCTTTTATGCATCATCTCGTGCGTTAACGCGAACTGTGCTTTACCCCCTATAATTATATATTATTTATTTTAACACGGGTGCAAATTTAATATATATAACGCGATTGAGTGGAAATGGAACGATGTTGCCAGCGAGTAGGAATAAGTGGTGGTTGTAACGGCTGTTGCCTCGGTTTAGCATCCTCATCATTATCATCATCTCACAAGGCATTGGGATGCTGCTGGATGCTTCTAGCTGATGCTACCCACCAGGAAACCCTTAATTCTATGAAATGTTAGTTACCTCACCTGGCATACAGAAGGTTGTGGGTTCGATCCGGACCCTGATGCCTGCAATTTTTTTGTAGTGTGCATCTCTCCCTCTCTCCCCGTGGTCGCGAAGATTTTTACTCCTGGTCTTCCGGTTTTTCCGCTCCACATTTAGAATCAACATCATCACATGTTCAGACTATTTTGTCCGTGATACATTTCCTCGTGATGTTGATGATGAAGATGATGATAAGCCCACTTGGTTGAGCTATCCTTTGCGATGGCCACTTCGCTTCTGATAAAGAGCTGCACTGCTCAGTAGTGGACCTTACCTGGTAACAATAAGAAGAGTTTAGTTTGTATTAGCCCTGTGTTACGCATAATCTCGCGCATTATCGCGGACCTGTGCTTTACAACCCCTATACGATACAGCAGAATCCCCCCTCTTAACGACTGTAATTGGTTCCATGAAACCGGTCATTTAGTGATTTGGTCGTTAAGCGAGGATATGCAAATGCCCGTCAACAGCTTGATTCATTCCGCTAGCATCGAAAGTTAACACTTTTTCACCAAAAAACGTACTTTATAGTATTTAAACATTGGATATGAATACCCTAAAATTAGTAACAACATTGTAAACACATACTATTAAAGAACATGGTTAATCAATGCATTTATTCATATTTGCGGTAACCTGCAACAGCCTGCCATTAACAGGGTAATGGTCGGTAAGTGAACGCATTGGGCTCTTAGGATGCACTACACTACGCTATACACTGCTATAAGCTACACATTGGGATTTATGGAGGCCCCTCGATAAGTGCTTAGTCGTTAATAGGGATAGTCATTAAGAGGGGTTCTACTAGACACGACTAAACACTACACTACTATACACTTCATTATTTACACTAAGCCATTATACACGACTATACACCACACTATACACTACACGACACTATACACCACACTATGTACTACACTACTATATACTACACTAGTATACCCTACACCACTATATACTACACTAGTTTACAATACATTACTATACACTACACTACTATACACTACATTACTATACACTACGCCATTATACGCTACTATACACCACACTGTACACTACTATACACGACACTATACACCGCACTACTATATACTACACTAGTATACCATACACTACTATATACTACACTATTATATACTACACTAATTTACACTATATTACTATACACTACTATATACCACACTACTATACACTACTATACACAACTATATAGTACACTAATATACACTACATGGGTTGCCATGGCTTGCCTGACTGAGATGTCTGAGATCCAAAACAAAATAAAGATCCCCCGTATAGGCTGAACAGAGTGTTGGGGCAAGTACTGTTAGCGAGCACCTATGAAGGTCTGCACGGCACACGAGAGGGTCCGTGGCCAGCACCACGCACGGCTGCCTTTGTCTCCCTAGTGGCAATGTTTAGACACCACACCAGGTACTAATTTGAGTCTGAGTCTACCTAGGGCAGGGGTCGGCAACCAAAATAACAAGAAGAGCCATTTCTTTCCAATTCGGTACAAAATTCAGTATTTCAAGAGCCGCAATGCATCTGAGTACATACTGTACATACGTACATATCGTCAAGAAGCAGCCCGTAAAGAGCCGCATGCGGCTCCGGAGCCGTAGGTTGCCGACCCCTGACCTAGGGGAAGCTCATGACCGGTTCAGATAATCGTCACTTGTGTTTGAAGTTGGGTCGCCGGGTTCATAGCGCAGTGTGCTAACCACTACACACAGATACACACACACATGCCTACACATCAGCGTACAGTCCTGTTATCCTATAACGGCAGTAGGTGTAGCGTTCCTGAATAACACCACGTTATGTGAGAAAAAAACGCGTTATCATAAAAAACAATATAAAATTATCGGGGGTATAAAGCACAGTCCGGGAAATTAGGAAGTCACTGGAGATATGCACTTTTAAATCATCTGGATTAACAAACTAATGTCTTTGGAATTGCAGCTTCTAGTGTTTAGTTAGTTGTCCTTCCACCTGGAACCTCCGATTAGCGCGGTTGGCTACGTATGGTGCAAAAGTAGTTCAGCATACATACACTACACTATACACTACAATACACACCACGTTACTATACACTACACACCACACTACTATACACTACACTATACGCCACAATACACTAGACTACTCTAGACTAAATTTCGATTTAAAGCTTTCGTGACTGCAGGGATCCTACGCATTTCACAAGTAGTCTTAATCGCATATCTGCATTTCCCATAAATATGCTAAATTCCTCTTGATATGCAAATTATTTTGTCAAGGCGCTCTTCGCCCCTCAATCCCAGCTTAAATAGTCGCTCCAAGCCTGGGGCGTGTCATTCAGACTTTGTCTTCTCGACAGACCTGTTCTCCACCTGAGGACGGCTGCTTGCGTTGTGGCCGAAACGTCGTGAGAATTATTTTATTATGTTTTATTTTTATTATTTTACTATAGACTACACTACACAATACATACGACACTATTATATACTACACAACACACAGAGGAAGAAAGATGCCGACAGCAAACAGTTATGTACTACATTGTACTTTATACAACAATAAACTAAACTACACATCACAATACACTACTATAAACACGACGATACACGACACTGTACATGACACTACAATACACTACGCTATAGACTACACTACACCCTTTCCAAAATTTAAAACGAATTTCTTTGGAACTGCTGTTGTTGTTTGTTGCCCTTCCCCCCACACATCCGATTTACCACGATTTGCTACGTAATGTGCGAAAGAAGTTCAACATACATACACTACACTATACACTACAATACACACTATACTACTATACACTACACTATACACTACAAAACACACTACACTATACACTACAATACACACTACACTACTATACACTACAATACACACTATACACTACTCTATACACTATAATACACACTACACTACTATACACTACACTATACACTACAATACACACTATACACTACACTATACACTACAATACACACTACACTACTATACACTACACTATACACTACACTACTATACACTACAATACATACTACACTATAGAATATAATACACAATTGGTTCTTTCTTTACCGAAAGAACCAAGAATATTAATTTAAAACACTACATATTCTACACTACCATACACTACACGAAACATGACACCACACTACATTATACACTATACACAACACGATATACACCACTCAACACTTGAATACACACTTCAATACACACTACATCCTATACACTACACACTATACATTACATACTACACTACCACAATAACTACACTACACTATACCATTTAGAATCCACAACATTCAGAATGTTGTGGATTCACCCTTCAAACACACCGGTGGGCTAAAGAAATAACTAATTGGCGTTTTGGTAACGTCACGCATTTTTTACTGATTGGCCGTGTCGGGTGGTGGAGCATTGTGATGCATTTATACTTTCGCGATCTAACCCATAAACCATTATTATGAACAAAACGTCATGGCAATGTCCATGGTCTTAGAATTGGCACGTGATTGAATAAATAATTGTGCGTGTCCGGGATCGTCAATGGTGTCCATGAAACTGGCTCCCAAGCGACAGCCGTAGAGGAAGAAAGATGCCGACAGATGATCGACGTCGAAGGCCTAAGGGCTCGATTGAGCGAGGCCTCTTCCACTAATTCTTCAAATGAAAAACTGTCGAACTTCATCATGGGACCTCCTTTGTTAGTGTCAAAATATGAGAATAGGTTTTCTCCTTTTTTCTGGCAACAAAACAGGTGTTAAGATGTTAAAACACCAAACTGAAACCTTTTGCAAGGAATCATGTCTGCATTAACCACAGACACTTGTGGTGACAATACAAACATGCTCTGATAGTATATGGTCTAACACTGTTTGAGACTAGGCTCTAAAAAAAATTGTCTTTGGTGTGGACCAATCAGTTTCAAAAACAATGCATATACTGTCAGAGTATGTTTTTTGTTTGTATTTTCACCACAAGTATTGTGGTTAATGCAGACATGATTTCCTGTAACAGATTTCAGTTTGGTATTTTAACATCTTAACACCTGTTTTGTTGTGTCAAAGTGCCAACCTTAAAAGGTGCTCGCTTACAGCACTTTCCTCAACAGCTATATGGGGGATATTTGTCTTTTTATTTTTGGTGGTGGTGATAATGTTGCTGGTCGTGGTAGTGGAGCAGGTGTCTGTCGGTGACTGCCTGTGGCGTTTATCGGTGGTGGTAGTGGTGGACTGTGGGGAAGTGGTTGGTGGTAGTGATGGACTGTGGGGAAGTGGTTGGTGGTAGTGGTGGACTGTGGGGTAGTGGTTGGTGGTAGTGGTGGACTGTGGGGTAGTGGTTGGTGGTAGTGGTGGACTGTGGGGAAGTGGTTGGTGGTAGTGGTGGACTGTGGGGTAGTGGTTGTTGGTAGTGGTGGACTGTGGGGAAGTGGTTGTTGTTAGTGGTGGACTGTTGGGTAGTGGTTGGTGGTAGTGGTGGACTGTGTGGAAGTGGTTGGTGGTAGTGGTGGACTGTGGGGTAGTGGTTGCTGGTAGTGGTGCACTGTGGGGTAGTGGTTGCTGGTAGTGGTGGACTGTTTGGTAATGGTTGGTGGTAGTGTTGGACTATGGCTTATGGGTGGTTGTATTGGTAGCATTGATCATAGTAGTAGTAGCTGTGTTGGTGTTAGTGGTGGTAGTGGTGGACTGTGTGGAAGCGTTGTGTTTGGAGGCTGGCGCAATGAGGCCCATCGACAGCCCCCTCCTGGGCCCTAAATGTGGACACCTCGGCTCGCTACCAAGGCCGCGTGCAGCCATCAAATGACTCGAGCTTCAAGACCGTGTGGCTCCGTATTAACAACGTGAGGCCAGAGGACGATGGCGTCTACGGGCTGGAGGTCGCGTGGAGACGGCTAAGCCACCCCGTGGTCTTGACAGAGGGAAACAACCGTTAGTGTGGAAAGTTGGTGGGATGTTGGGGTTGGGTTCTATACCCCACACGCAAATACAGACGCGTGTGCTTACAGCGCCACGGTGGCTCGGCAATGTTAACTACCTCGCCTAGGATGCAGGAGGTTCGTGGGTTCGATCCCAACACTGACGTAATCGTGTACGAGGAGAAGTTAACTACCTCTCTTGGTATACAGGAGGTCGTGTATTCGATCTCCCTATTAGTCAACCATGTTATGCATGCTAATGAATTGGTGATTGCTTATCACTCAGAGGATGAGTTGCAGGCGTTGATGGTGAACCCGGAGCGTGCTGCCAAGAGGTGGGGGCTTACCATAAGGCCTTCCAAATCCGAGCACATGTCTGGGTATTATGTGACATCAGAAACTGCACCCCCTCAACACCCCATTGGTGATAGGAAAGTTGTGAAGAGAGTGGGGAGGATTCCATACTTGGGCAATGTGCTTATGCCCTGCTCCGGTTTAATAGCAGAAGTCTCAATCCGAATGAGTCGAGTGGAATTATATTTTCATCGACTGCGTAAGGCTATGTGGGAGCTACTTGTTCTGTCACTCCACACGAAGCTTCAGGTATTATCGGACGCAGTCACGCCCTCCCTTCTCTATGCTTGTGAAACGTGCACCCCATCTAATGGAATAACTATGCCGGTTAGAAACATTTAGGCTGGACTCACTACGATCCATCCTGCGTTTAACCAGTCTGGATTGCGTGAGGAGCTGACAAATCCTTGAAAGATCTGGGCAAAGTCTCATCGGTGAGCTCCTCCGGCAGGAAAGGCTGCGTTGGCTGGATAATGTCGCCCGCATGACCAGCCACCGCAGGCCAAAACAGATTTTGTTTAGCTGGATAAAGGGGACTTAATGGGCGTGGCCGCCGGACCTGCAACAGCAACAGAGGGCAGAGGAGCAACGCTCACAGCAACACGCAAAGTACCGGGTGGCAAAAATAGTTGGCACAGTAGGGGGCACAGGTGGTGCATCGGCCAGACATCTCAATGACTCGACCCATTGCATCTTGGTTTCTTTTTTCAAGTTCAGGTTTTATTTATAAGCTATAGCCCTGTGAGCCATGTGGCTCTTGAGTCGGGTGCAACCGCAACAAAAAAATGAACAGAGAACATCTTAAAGTCTGTACCGTGACCTCCTGCCAGCCAGCCGTCGACAATTCACGTGGCCTCAAAGTGCACAATTTGTGGCACAAGAGCCGTGATGACGTCACCACCACTTTGTGGCGAATGGCGTTTGTTGTTGTTATTGAGTGACTGAGTGAATGTGTGAGTGAGAGAGTGATTAGTTGAGTGAATGAGAGAGTGAGTAGGTGAGTGAGTGAGTGAGAGTGAGCGGTATCGTAGCGGTTTGTTCGCTGCCCTACAAACCCGGTGACCCGAGTTCGATTCCCTCTCATGGCCAAAACCATTAACGATTATATGAAACGGGCCTTTGGCATCCCCGAGGTCGATTCAGCCTCAAATGTGTAGTAAACATCGCCACTGGGTGAAACACGTGTGGTCTGACGTAGCGTAGCGTCCCGGTTGCTACTCGTTGACAGTGCTTGCCATAACAGTCTGGTAAGGCCATACGGGAGATCTGTGTCTTTTGGTTGAGTGATTGGGTTGCTTTGACCTGCAGTATTATGGGTGAGTGACTGAGTGAGTGAGTGGACGAGTGCGCTGGTCTGGACTGAGTGACTGAGTGAATGAGGCAGCGAGTGAGCGTGGCGAGTAAATGTGTTGCTATAACGTGCAGTGATTAGGGTGAGTCATTGAGTGAGTTAATGAATGAAAGAGTGAGAATGTGAGTGAATGAGAGTATGACTAGGTGAGTGAATGAGAGAGTGAGTAAATGAGATAGTGATTTGGTGAGTGAATAAGAGCATGAGTAGGTGAGTGGATTTGAGAGTGGGTGAATGAGAGCGTGAGTGAATGAGAGAGTGAGTGGATGAGGGAATGAGAGAGTGAATAGGTGAGTGGATTAGAGAGTGAGTGAATGAGAAAGTGAGTGAGTGAATGAGAGAGTGAGTGGATAAGGAAATGAGAGAATGAGCAGGTGCGTAAATGAGAGAGTGAGTGGGTAAGTGATTGAGATAGTTAGTAGGTGAGTGGATTAGAGAGTGAGTGAATAAGAGAGTGAGTGAATGAGGGAATGAGAAAGTGAGTAGGTGAGTGGATTAGAGAGTGAGTGAATGAGAAAGTGAGTGAGTGAATGAGAGAGTGAGTGGATGAGGGAATGAGAGAATGAGTGTGTGAGTAAATGAGGGTGAGTGAGTGAATTAGAAAGTGAATAGGTGAGTGGATTAGAGAGTGAGTGAATGAGAAAGTGATTGAGTGAATAAGAAAGTGAATGGACGAGTGAATGAAACACGTGAGTGAATGAGAGAGTGAGTAGGTGAGTGACTTATAGAGTGAGTGAGTGAGAGAGTGAATGAAAGAATGATTGAGTGAGTGAAAGAGAGCGTTAGTATGTGAGTGCATTATAGAGTGAATGAGAGAGGGAGTGAGGGAATGCGAGAGTGAGTAGGTGAGTGAATGAGAGAATGAGTGGGTCAGTGGATGAGATTGAGAGTGACTAGGTGAGTGGATTAGAGAGTAAGTGAGTGAGAAAATCAGTGAATGAAAGTTAGTGAGTGTTAGTAAATAAGACAGTGAGTGGGTGAGTGAGTGAGTGTGTTGACTGTGACCTGCGGTGTGTCTGTTGAGCAAGCACTGCATGTGGGTATGAGCCAGCCAGCCAGTCTGGCTGCAAGGTCTGTGAACCCCGTAACAATTTTGCTTGTTGCAATCTCCGTCTCTCCACGCGACCTCGATAAAGTAAAGCCCAGAGTCGTCCAGGCTGAGACTAGAGAGAGTCAGCGACACGCGACCGCTCCGCGCGGCTGCCTCCAGCCTGAGGCGCCCTCCGCCGTAGCGAGGACTCTCGGTGTTCAGCGTCCAGGAGGAGCCGTGGAACTTTGCGAGCGGAAATCGTTCTCGTTCGAGAGGGATCTCCACGCATCTCACTACCGTCTCTGCCGTGTTCACTTCTCTCATCTCACTACCGTCTCTACCGTGAACACTTCTCTCATCTCACTACAGTCTCTACCGTGTAGACTTCTCTCATCTCCAGCTTGTATCTCAAAACGATTCGAAATCTCGTTTAAAATGTCACTGTTGTCATCTCACTCCACCTGTACATCTTGTCTTACCATCTCCGTACATCTCTCTCTGTCATTTTTATTCGTTTGATCTCAATACATATCTATCTCTTCTTTCTATTCCTGTCTTCATACATGCAAATGTTTCCGTTGAACTTCTTTCGCACCGTGGAATCCCCCCGCAACCCTTGATTAAGTGAGGATAGACATCAAGCAGATTCCCTTTCCCTCTAGCGTATGGCTAGTACGTGCAAATCACTCGCCCAAGTACAAGTCTGTGAGCCATGCGTTAGCTTCAGGAGTAGCGCCGGAGAGCGGGTGGAGGATGCCGTTGTTCGCAATATGGTCCATTGTCTGGTTCGGGTGGCCGCAGTCACATTGTGGGTTGTCTTTCAATCTCCACCTGTGGAGAGAGGTGTGCGCAGCGACCTGTTGCTCTTCTGAAACAGTTGATGGAGCAGAGTAGTTTTCTTGGCAGATCAACGCCTTGCATAGCAATCGTGGGGTCGTCGATGTGGCTTATATTTGGAATGTCCACAGAACTCCACAGGGTTCGCAGGCGGTCTTCAATTGACTCCGCTTCATCAAATTGTTTCGCACGATCCCAAACAAGTTCGTGGATGGGTCAAGCAGGTCTTAATGTAACGGTAAATGTACACTGCCTCGGATTTTTTTCAATGGGTTTGCTGTCGCTGCATCCAGGTGGAGCATGGCTAGAGCCAGTATCCTCTCAGTGGGAGTGCATTTCAGTGTGCCTTATTGTTTGAACAATGCTGTGGAATTGGACATCCAATTCCTTTACGTGGGCACTTGATGCCCAGACCAGTGCGAAGTACTCGGCGCCAGAGTACTCGAGCGCGAGGGCGGTCATGCAAAGAGTTTTCAAGCCCATAAAGAGCCACGAGGCATCTGGTGCTGATGGAATCCCCGCTGAAATAAATCAAACAAAGGGGAGAGAGGAGCTCACATCACATGCTCCAATCGGTCATTTTGAAGTTTTGTAAACTCCAGAAAATCCCAAACGACCTCAGGTATGCCGTGATTGTGACCATCCAATTTTTTTAGCTGAATACGAATATGTAAATTACAGAAGGGGGTCGACTTGCTGTCCACCACTGGAAAGATCATCGCAAGAACTCCACTGAACATTCTTCTGCCACTTGCTGATGAACTCCTCCCAGAATCCCAATGTGGGTTCAGGTCATCGAGAGGCACCAACTGGACATGATCTTCACAACACAAACCTATCTAAGTGACCTTCTTTGAATTCGTGAATTAATTTGATTCTTTCAACCGAGAAGCACCGTGGAGGATCTTTAAAAAGTACGGATGTCCACGAAAATTTGTCACAATTTTTTGCCTGCTACATCATGGTATGCGAGCAGTGATTATTAGTAACAGATCCATTTCAGACGACTTTGAAGTTAAGACTGGAGTCAAAAAAGACTGTGTCATCGCCCCAAAACCCTTGTCAATATTCCTCGAGCAGGAGTGTAGCTAATCTACTGAATGGATGGTTGAGCTGTTCAACATCAACCGACTTCATACCTGTCAACCCATACATTTACCCATATACTTGTACAGTGAAATTGAGTTTTCAGGACCATACGGCATACAGCCATTTAAATACGGGCAAAAAACATTTTGTTTGTTTGTGTTTCTCCCTTTTGATGGGACTTTGTAGGATTGGACGTTGAGATTTAGAAGGGCACAGGGTGACCAATAATGTGTGCATTTGTCTTTAATAAAGTAGGCACTGGTGTGCTCACTAATAGACACTCACTTATAGACACACTCACTGATAGACAATCAATAAACACTCATATACACCCATAGACAGTCACGGGCTTCAATCTAAAACCAAAACCATCCCGACAGCAAATGCTGAGGATGCTGTAGTGTGTGCCCATTCAGAAGCGGATCTTCAGGCAGTCGTCAATGCTTTTACTGAGGCATGTGAAAATAAATAGGACTGACGCTTAATAAATAGGACTGACGCTTAAGTGTGCTGGTCCGGACTGCGTGACTGGGTGAATGATACAGTGAGTGTGGTGAGTAAATGCGTTGCTGTGACGTGCAATGATTAGGTTGAGTCACCAAGTGAGTGAATGAATGACAGAGTGAGAATGTGAGTGAATGAGAGTGTGAGTAGGAGAGTGAATGAGAGAGTGGGTGAATGAGAGAGTGAGTGGGTGAGTGGATTAAAGAGTGAGCAGATGAGAGAATGAGAGATTAAGTGGGTGAGTGAATGAGAAAGTGAGTAGGTGAGTGGATTAGAGAGTGAGTGAATGAGAAAGTGAATGAGAGAGTAAGTGGATGAGGGAATGAAAGATTGAGTGGGTGAGTTTATGAGAGAGTGAGTCGGTGAGTGGATTAGAGAATGAGTGATTAAGAGAGTGAGTGAGTGAATGAGACAGTGAATTAACAAGAGAGGGAGTTAGTGAATGAGACAGTGAGTGGATGAGTAGATGAAAGAGTGTGTATGTTAGTGAATGAGAGAGTGAGTGGGTGAGTTAGTGAGTGTATTGACTGTGACCTGCGGTGTGTCGGTTGAGCAAGCACTGCATGAGCCAGCCAGTCTAGCTGCAAGGTCTGTGAGCCTCGTAACCATTTTGCTCGTTGCAATCTCCATCTCTCCACGCGACCTCGATAAAGTAAAGCCCAGAGTCGCCCAGGCTGAGACGAGAGAGAATCAGCGAAACGCGGCCGCTCCCCAAGGCCTCCTCCAGCTTGAGGCGCCCTCCGCCATAGCGAGGACTCTCGGTGTTCAGCGTCCAGGAGGAGCCGTTGAACTTTGCGAGCGGAAATCGTTCTCGTTCGAGAGGGATCTCCACGAATCTCACTACCGTCTCTACCGTGTCCACTTCTCACATCTCACTTCCGTCTCTACCGTGAACACTTCTCTCATCTCACTACCATCTCTGCCGTGGGAACGTCTCTCATCTCAACACCGTCTCTACCGTGTAGACTTCTCTCATCTCCAGCTTGTATCTCAAAACGTCTAGAAATCTTGTCTAAAATGTCACTTTTGTCATTTCACTCCACCTGTACATCTTGTCTCACCATCTCCATACATCTCTCTCTGTCATTTTTATTCGTCTGATCTCAATACATATATATCTCTATTCTATCTATTCCTGTCTTCATACATGCATATGTTTCCGTTGAACTTCTTTCGCACCATGGAATCCCCCCGCAACCCTTGATGAAGTGAGGATAGACATTAAGCAGATCTTTCTCCCTCTAGCATATGGCAAATACGTGCAAATCACTCGCCCAAGTTAAAGTCTGTGAGCCATGCGTTAGTTTCAGGAGTAGTGCCGGAAAGTGGGGCGTAGGATGCAGTTGCTCACAATATGGTCCATTGTCTGGTTTGGGTGGCCGCAGTCACACTGTGGGTTGTCTTTCATTCTCCACCTGTGGAGAAAGGTGAGCGCAGCGACCTGTTGCTCTTCTAAAACGGTTGATGGAGCAGAGTAGCTTTCTTGGAAGATCAACGCTTTGCATAGCAATCGTGGGGTCGTCGATGAGGCTTTTATTTGGAATGTCCACAAACTTATTTAGTTGGCCTTCTTTGAACTCGTAAAATCATTTCATTCTTTCAACCGAGAAGCACCGTGGAGGATCCTCAAAAAGTACAGATGTCCACGGAAATTTGTCACAATTCTTCGTCTGCTACATCATGGTATGCGAGCAGTGATTATTAGTAACGGATCCATTTCAGACGAATTTGAAGTTAAGACTGGAGTCAAAAAAGACTTTGTCATCGCCCCAACACCTTCTCAATATTCCTCGAGCAGGAGTGTAGCTAAACTACTGAATGGATGGTTGAGCTATTCAACATCAACCGACTTCATACCTGTCAAACCATATGTTTTACCCATATTCTTGGACAGTGAAATTGAGTTTTCAGGACCATATGGCATACAGCCATTTAAATACGGGCAAAAAACAGTGTTTGTTTGTGTTTCTCCCTTTTGATGGGACTTTGTAGGATGGACGTTGAGATTTACAAGGACACGGGGTGGCCAATAATGTGTGTATTTGTCTTTAATAAAGTAGGCACTGGTGTGCTCACTAATAGACACTCACTTATAGAAACAATCACTGATAGACAATCAATAAACACTCAAATACACCCATAGACAGTCACGGGCTTCAATCTAAAACTAAGACCATCCCGACAGCAAATGCTGAGGATGCTGTAGTGTGTGCCCATTCAGAAGCGGATCTTCAGGCAGTCGTCAATACTTTTACTGAGGCATGTGAAAATAAATAGGACTGACGCTAAATCATTTTAAAGACTAAGACCCTCCATCAAACAGTTCTCAATGAGCAATCCCCCGCTCCGACAATCTACATCTATGGTGAGGTTATGAAAAATGGTTGATCATTTCCCATACTTTGGAAGCCTTCTTTCAGTAAACATCGCCACTAGGTAGACAGAGGCGGCCAGGCGTGGTGCTGGCCACCCTCCCCATCTGTAATGCCACAGTGCCAGACTTCATAGGTGCTCGCTAACAGCACCTGCCCCAAGTCTGTTAAGGCTATTTGGGGGTTCTTCGACTTTGTGTATGAGGATCGGTAGGGTCAGTAGTTAGCGCTACGCTGCGCTATGAGGCCGGGAGAGACCAGAGTTTGATTCCCGCTCACGGCCAACACCAATGATATTGAATTATCTCAACTGGTCCTAGACCTCCTCCAAGGCTGACTCAGCTTTAAATGAGTACCTGGTGATGTGTGTAGTAAACATCGCCACTAGGGAGACAAAGGCGGCCGGCTGGGGTGCTCGCCACCCATCCCCTCGTGTGTTAAAGTGCCAACCTTAATAGGTGATCGCTTACAGCACTTTCCCCAACAGCTATATGGGGGATATTTGACTTTGTATTTTTGGTGGTGGTAGTGATAATGTTGCTGGTCATGGTAGTGGTGCAGGTGGCTGTGGGTGACTGCCTGTGACTTTTATCGGTGGTGGAAGTGGTAGACTGTGGGGAAGTGGTTGGTGGTAGTGATGGACTGTGGGGTAGTGGTTGCTGATAGTGGTGCACTGTGGGGTAATGGTTGGGGGTAGTGGTGGACTGTGGGGTAATGGTTGGTGGTAGTGGTGGACTGTGGGGTAGTGGTTGCTGGTAGTGGTGGACTGTGGGGTAGTGGTTGCTGATTGTGGTGGACTGTGGGGTAATGGTTTGGTGATAGTGGTGGACTGTGGCTTTTGGGTGGGTGAGTGCCTGTGGTTGTATCGGTAGCATTGATCGTAGTAGAAGTAGCTGTGTTGGTGGTAGTGGTGGTAGTGGTGGTAGTGGTGGACTATGTGGAAGCGTTGTGGTTGGCGTCTGGAGCAATAAGCCCCATCGACAGCCTCCTCCTGGGCCCTAAATGTGGACACCTCGGCTCGCTACCGGCCATCAAATGACTCGAGCTTCAAGATCGTGTGGCTCCGTATTAACAACGTGAGGCCAGAGGACGACGGCGTCTACGGGCTGGAGGTCGCGTGGAGACGGCTAAGCCACCCCGTGCTCTTGAGAGAGAGAAAAAACCGTTAGTGTGTAAAGTTGGTGGGATGTTGGGGTTTGGTTCTATACCCCACACACAAACACAGACGCTGTGTGCTTACAGCACCACGGTGGCTAGGCAATGTTAACTACCTCGCCTGGGATGCAGGAGGTTCGTGGGTTAGATCTCAACCATGTCGTACTCGTGCACTAAGAGATGTTAACTGCCTCTCATGGTATACAGGAGGTCGTGTATTCGATCTCGACGCTGAAATCATGGTGCGCTAGAGATGTTAACTACCTTGCCAGGTAAACCAAAGGTATTCCAGGAGAGCTGTACCATTTTTTTTAGCAAGTATGAAAAGCGAACAAAAGTCTGAGACCAGGAATAGTACCGGGCAGAGATGATCTCCCAAGCGAAATGCTGAGGTAAGGTGGCGTTTGTGCACAGACTGCCCTACATGACACCATAACAACAGTCTGGACCACTGGACAGGTTCTGGACGGACCGCACAGACTGTAACAACAACAGGGGCATCTCCCTCCTCAGTGTTTGAATAAAGGTCCTGGCTAGAATTATTAAACATCACCTTGCTAGGCACACTGTAGAGAGGCTTGCGGAGCCCCAATGTGGTGTCAGACCAGGGCTGTCCTACACAGACGCCATATTCTCTGTTCATCTGCTACAGCAGAGGTGTAGGCAATTCCAACATGACCAACATATCTTCTTGGTTAACCTGGTCAAGGCCTATAATACCATCAATAGGTCAGGGCTCTGGGCTGTTCTTTGTGCTTTTGGAGTCCCTGACTCTCCACTCACAATCATTAAGGGCAGGCCCTGTCACCCCTTAGGGTGTGACAGGGATGTCTTTTGGCTCCTATCTATGTATGTTGAACTTATTTTGCATGGTACGTAGCCTACCGTGAAATCACTTAACATCTTTTTGAACCACGTAATCGAGCAGTTTCCCATGGCCGTCCTGGATAAATTTAGATCTGCTACATATACAATGTGAGGCTGATCCACGCTCGGGTGTAATCAGGGATGGCTCCTTATTAGTCAACCATGTTATGCATGCTGATGATTTGGTGATTGCTTATCACTCAAAGGATGAGTTGCAGGCGTTGATGGTGAACCCGAAGCGTGCTGCCAATAGGTGGGAACTTACCATAAGGCCTGCCAAATCCGAGCACCTGTCTGGGTATTTTGTGACAGCAGAAACTGCACCCCCTCAACTCCCCATTGGTGATAGGAAAGTTGTGAAGAGAGTGGGGAGGATTCCATACTTGGGCAATGTGCTTATGACCAGCTCCGGTTTGACAGCAGAGGTCTCAATCCGATTGAGTTGAGTGGCATTATCCTTTCATCGACTGCGTAAGGCTATGTGGGAGCAACTTGTTCTGTCACTCCACACGAAACTTCAGGTCTTATCGGACGCAGTCACGCCCTCCCTTCTCTATGCTTGTGAAACGTGCACCCTCTCTAATGGAATAACTATGCCGGTTAGACACATTTAGGCTGGACTCACTACGATCCATCCTGGGTTTAACCAGTCTGGATTGCGTGAGGAGCTGACAAATCCTTGAAAGATCTGGGCAAAGTCCCATCGGTTAGCTCCTCCGGCAGGCAAGGTTGCGTTGGCTGGATCATGTAGCCCGCATGACCAGCCACCTCATGCCAAACAGATTTTGTTTAGCTGGATAAAGGGGACTTAATGGGCGTGGCCGCCGAGCCTGCAACAGCAACAGAGGGCAGAGGAGCAACGCTCACAGCAACACCTCTGTGATTGCCAACAAGGGTTTTGCCACCAAGTACTAAGTCATGTTTTGCAGAGGGGTCAAATACTTATTTCCCTCATTAAAATGCAAATCAATGTATAACATTTTTGACATGCGTTTTTCTGGATTTTTTTGTTGTTATTCTGTCTCTAACTGTTCAAATAAACCTACCATAAAAATTATAGACTGATCATTTTTTTGTCAGTGGGCAAACGTACAAAATCAGCAGGGGATCAAATATTTTTTTCCCTCACTGTAAGTGACCTTCTTTGACCTCGTGAAATCATTTGATTCTTTTAACCAAGAAGCACCGCGGAGGACCCTTAAAAATTAAGCATGTCCACGGAAATTTGTCACAATTCTTCACCTGTTACATGATGGTATGCAAGCAGTGATTATTAGTAACGGATCAATTTCAGACGACTTTGAAGTTAAGACTGGAGTCAAAAAAGACTGTGTCATCGCCCCAAAACCCTTCTCAATATTCCTCGTGCAGGAGTGTAGCTAAACTATTGAATGGATGGTTAAGCTGTTCAACATCAACCAACTTCATACCTTTACTCTTTGTTTCTTTCGGTATAGTCACGTAGGTATATGATAAAATAAATCTAGACTTTTCGAGCGCAACACAAGCATCCGTCATCAGGTGGGAAAGCATGGTCTGCTGCTGAGGCAGACTGTTTTAAAAGGTTTGAAATGGGTGTAGCCCAAGGGTCATAACGAACTGGCCGGGGCTAGTGATGTTAATGTGAGAAATTAGCATGTAACTGTAAGAAAGGAGAGCGGCCTCCTCGACGAGGGCATGGACGTGGTTATGTTAATGTGAGAGATTAGCATGATGTTAATGTGAGAAATTAGCATGTAACTGTAAGATAGGAGGAGAGAGGCCTCCTCGACGAGGGAGTGCAACCCAACAGGTGCAATCCAAAGGACATGTGAGCATGAGAGTGCAATCCAAAGGCATGAGAGTGCAATGCAAAGGACATGTTAGAGATCTAAGAGAGAGGCATAGGGAGAAAGAGACACAGTGTGTCGGAAATAACAGCTGACATAGGCAGGTAGGAAACATCACAGTCAGTTAAGACTTTACCTGGTTAATGACGTCATTCCAATGATTGCTCAGTTAGTACCCATCCTCTCAGTTGAAGTTGTGTCTGTGTTTATATATCTGGATGGCTTCATGAACAAATTTCTGAAGATAGCCAGTAGGTTTGCAAAGTACCTCCGTCTTGGAAAAATACATTTCGTGTGAGCCCACAGCGTTCAAACAATGATCGGCAATGGCAGAGGTATTGGTCCTACCGTGTTTCAGATCTGCCTTGTGTTCACGAACGCGGTCCGAGACATGTCGTTTCATTTCCCCAATGTAACTGCTGCCGCAACCACAACTCAGTTTGTAGACACCAGGGTATTGCATGTCAGGAATCACATCCTTTACAGATGGGATTAAATCACGGATTATGTGTACTGTGTTTAAGATTTTGGAAATCTTTTTGGTAACCCCTGCTATGAACGGTAAAGCGATGGTTTTGGTTGGATCCTCAGAAGGTTGTCTCCACATGGCTGGGGAGACAGATTTTCGGATTGTACGGTCCGAGTATCTGTTCATCCTGAGGGCTTGGTGTACGTGCTCCAACTCACTAGCTAGGTGGTGCTGGTCGGAGATGCAACGGGCCTTATGGCGTTGTGTTTTGATGAGGAAATTCTTCTGGGCTGGATGGTGGTGGGAGTCAGGCTTTAGATAGGCATCCGTGTGGGTGGCTTTCCTGTAGACTGAATGTCCCAACGAGCCATTAGGTCTCTTGTCGATCTAAACATCCAGGAATGGTAGATTGCCATCCTTTTCCACTTACAGTTACATGCTAATTTCTCACATTAACATCATTCTAATCTCTTACATTAACGTAGCCACTTCCGTGCCCTCGTTGAGGAGGCCGCTCTCCTCCTATCTTACAGTGACATGCTAATTTCTCACAATAACATCACTAGCCCCGGCCACTTATTTATGACCCTTGGGCTACACCCATTTCAAACCTATCAAAACAGTCTGCCTCAGCAGCAGACCATGCTTTCGCACCTGATGATAGACGCTTGTGCTGTGCCCGAAACGTCGTGATTAATTTTATTTTATACTTACGTGACTTTACCGAAAGAACCAAAGAGTATAGATTCCTGCAGTCACGAAAGCTTCAAATTAAGACTTCATACCTGTCAACCTATACGTTTTACCCATATTATTGTACAGTGAAATTGAGTTTTCAGGTCCGTACGGCATACAGCCATTTAAATACAGGCAAAACCATTATGTTTGTTTGTGTTTCTCCCTTTTGATAGGACTTTGTAGGATGAACGTTGAGATTTACAAGGAGACGGGGTGGCCAAAAATGTCTGAATTTGTCTTTAATAAAGTAGGCACTGGTGTACTCACTAATAGACACTCACTTATAGACACACTCAATGATAGACAATCAATACACACTCAAATACACCCATAGACAGTCACGGGCTTCAATCTAAAACCAAGACCATCCCGATAGCAAATGCTGAGGATGCTGTCGTGTGTGCCCATTCAGAAGCGGATCTTCAGGCAGTCGGCAATGCTTTTACTGAGGCATGTGAAAATAAATTGGACTTAATCATTTTAAAGACTAAGACCCTCCATCCAACAGTTCTCAATGAGCAATCCCCAGCTCCGACAATCTACATCTATGGTGAGGTTCTGGAAAATGGTTGATCATTTCCCAAACTTTGGAATCCTTCTTTCAGTAAACATCGCAAGACAGAGGCGGCCGGGCGTGGTGCTGGCCACCCTCCCCATCTGTAATGCCACAATGCCAGCCTTCATAAGTGCTCGCTAACAACACCTGCTCCAACAGTCTGTTAAGGCTATATAGAGGATCTTCGTCTTTGTGTATGGGAATCGGTAGGGTCAGCAGTTAGCGCTACGCTGCGCTACAAACCTGGGAGAGACCAGAGTTTGATTCCCACTCACGGCCAACACCAGTGATAGTGAATTATCTAAACTGGTCCTAGGCCTCCTCCGAGGCCGACTCAGCTTCAAATGAGTACCTGGTGATGTGTGTAGTAAACATCGCCATTAGGGAGACAAAAGTGGCCGGGTAGGGTGCTCGCCACCCATCCCCTAGTGTGTTAAAGTGCTAACCTTAATAGGTGCTCGCTTACAGCACTTTCTCCAACAGCTATATGGGGGATATTTGTCTTTGTATTTTTGGTGGTAGTGATAATGTTGCTGGTCGTGGTAGTGGAGCAGGTGGCTGTCGGTGACTGTCTGTGGCTTTTATCGGTTGTGGTAGTGGTAGACTTTGGACTGCGGGTCGTGGCTGGGTGGCCTGTGGGGTAGTGGTTTGGGGGTAGTGGTGGACTGTGGGGTAGTGGTTGGGGGTGGTGGTGGACTGTGGGGTAGTGGTTGGGGGTAGTGGTGGACTGTGGAGTAGTGGTTGGTGGTAGTGGTGGACTGTGCGGTAATGGTTGCTGGTAGTGGTGGACTATGCAGTAGTGGTTGCTCGTAATGGTCGACTGTGTGGAAGCGTTGTGGTTGGCGGCTGGCGCAATGAGCCCCATCGACAGCCTCCTCCTGGGCCCTAAATGCGGACACCTTGGCTCGCTACCGAGGCCGCGTGAAGCCATCAAATGACTCGAGCTTCAAGACCGTGTGGCTCCGTATGGACCACGTGAGGCAAGAGGACGAAGGCGTCTACAGGCTGGAGGTCGCGTGGAGACGGCTAAGCCACCCCGTGCTCTTGAGAGAGGGAAAAAACGTTAGCGTGGAAAGTTGGTGGGATGTTGGGGTTGAGTTCTATACCCCACACGCAAATACAGACGCTGTGTGCTTGTAGCACCACGGTGGCGAGGCAATGTTAACTACCTCTTTTGGTATACAGGAGGTCGTGCATTCGATCTCAACGCTGAAATCATGGTGCGCTAGAGATGTTAACTACCTTGCCATGTAAACAAAAGGTCTACCAGGCGAACTGTGTCATTTTTGAGCAAGTATAAAAAGCGAACAAATGTCTGAGACCAGGAAAAGTACCGGGCAGAGATGATCTCCCAAGCGAAATGCTGAGGTAGGGTGGCGTTTGTGCACAGACTGTCCTACATGACCCCTTAACAACAGTCTGGACCACTGGACGGGTTCTGGACAAACCGCACAGACTGTAACAACCACAGGGGCATCTCCCTCCTCAGTGGTCGAAGAAAACTCCTGGCAATAATTACTCAACATCACTTTTGCTAGGCACACTGTCAAGAGGCTTGCGGAGCCTGAATGTGGTGTCAGACCAGGGCTGTCCTACACAGACGCCATATTCTCTGTTCATCTGCTACAGCAGAGGTGTAGGCAATTCCAAAATGACCAACATATCTTCTTTGTTAACCTGGTCAAGGCCTATATTACCATCAATAGGCTAGGGCTCTGGGCTGTTCTTCGTGCTTTTGGAGTCCCTGACTCTCCACTCACACTCATTAAGGACTTTCATATATTGTGGGCAGGCCCGCGTAAAGCCTTGGGGTGTGACAGGGATGTTCTCTGGCTCCTATGTATGTATGGATGAGTCATGTATGTAGCCCGCATGTCCAGCCACCGCATGCAAAAACAGATTTTGTTTGGCCGGATAAAGGGGGCTTAACGGCCGTGGCCGTCGGGTCTGCAACAACAACATAGGGCATAGGAGCAACGCTCACAGCAACAAGTCATCTCAATAACTTGACCCATGGCATCTTGGTCTGTACCGAGACCTCCTGCCAGCCAGTTGTCGACACTTCACGTGGGCTCAAAGTGCACAAAGCGTGGCACAAGAGCCGTGGTAACGTCACCACCACTTTGTGGCGAATGGCGTTTGTTGTTGTTATTGAGTGACTGAGTGAATGTGTGAGTGAGAGAGTGAGTAGGTGAGTGAATGAGAGAGTGAGTTGGTGAGTGTATAAGAGAGGGAGAGAATGAGTGAATAAGAAAGTGAATGAATGAGTGAATGAAATACTTAATATGTGAGTGAATGAGAGAGTGAGCAGGTGAGTGAATTAGAGAGTGAGTGGGTGAGGAAATGAGAGAATGTGTGGGTGAGTGAATGAGAGCGTGAGTGGGTGAGTGAATGAGAAAGTGAGTAGGTGAGTATATTAGAGAGTGAGTGAATGAGATAATGATTGGGTGAGTGAATAAGAGCGTTAGTATGTGAGTGGATTATAGAGTGAGTAAGTGAGTGAATGAGTGAATGAGAGAGTCAGTGGGTGAGTGAATGAGAGAATGATGGGTGAGTGAATGAGATTGAGTGACTAGGTGAGTGGATTAGAGAGTGAGTGAGTGAGAAAATCAGTGAATGAGAGAGTTAGTGAGTGAAGGAGATACTGAATGAACGAGAGAGGGAGTTAGTGAATGAGACAGTGAGTGGGTGAGTGAGTGAGTGTGTTGACTGTGACCTGCGGTGTGTCGGTTGAGCAAGCACTGCATTAGCCAGCCAGCCAGTCTGGCTGCAAGGTCTGTGAGCCCCATAACCATTTTGCTCGTTGCAATCTCCATCGCTCCACGCGACCTCGATCAAGTAAAGCCCAGAGTCGTCCAGGCTGAGACGATAGAGAGTCAGCGACACGCGACCGCTCCCCGAGGCCTCCTCCAGCTTGAGGCGCCCTCCGCCATAGCGAGGGCTCTCGGTGTTCAGCGTCCAGGAGGAGCCGTGGAACCTTGCGAGCGGAAATTGTTCTTGTTCGAGAGGGATCTCCAAGCGTTTCACTACCGTCTCTACCGTGTCCACTTCTTCCATCTCACTATCGTCTCTGCCGTGTTCACTTCTCTCATCTCACCACCGTCTCTGCCGTGTTCACTTCTCTCGTCTCACTACCGTCTCTGCCGTGTTCACTTCTCTCATCTCACCACCGTCTCTGCCGTGTTCACTTCACTGAATTCACTAACGTCTCTTCCGTGTTCACTTCTCTCATCTCACTAACGTCTCTACCGTGGGAACTTCTCTCATCTCACTACCGTCTCTGCCGTGTTCACTTTTCTCGTCTCACTACCGTCTCTATCGTGTTCACTTCTCTCATCTCACCACCGTGTCTGTCGTGTTCACTTCTCTCATCTCACTACCGTCTCTACCGTGTAGACTTCTCTCATCTCACCACCATCTCTGCCGTGTTCACTTCTCTCGTCTCACTACCGTCTCTGCCGTGTTCACTTCTCTCATCTCACCACCGTCTCTGCCGTGTTCACTTCACTGAATTCACTAACGTCTCTTCCGTGTTCACTTCTCTCATCTCACTAACGTCTCTACCGTGGGAACTTCTCTCATCTCACTACCGTCTCTACCGTGAACTCTTCTCTCATCTCACTACCGTCTCTGCCGTGTTCACTTTTCTCGTCTCACTACCGTCTCTATCGTGTTCACTTCTCTCATCTCACCATCGTGTCTGTCGTGTTCACTTCTCTCATCTCACTACCGTCTCTACCGTGTAGACTTCTCTCATCTCACCACCATCTCTACCGTGTTCACTTCTCTCATCTCCAGCTTGTATCTCAAAACGTCTCGAAATCTCGACTAAAATGTCACTGTTGTTATCTCACTCCATCTGTACATTTTGTCTCACCATCTCGCATCTCCGTACGTCCCTCTCTCTTACTCTTAGGTTTTTTTCGGTAAAGTCACGTAGGTAGAAATAAATAATAAAATAACAGCAATAATAATAGAAATAAAATAATAAATTACGACGTTTCGGAGGCAACACAAGTCTCCGTCATCAGGTGGGACCGCCACAGCTAAATTTACTGTATCAAGTGAGGCAAAATTCGAAAAAACCTAAGAGTATGAATCCTTGCAGTCACGAAAACTTCAAATCTAGAATCTCTCTCTCTTGTCATTTTTGTTCGTCTGATCTCAATACATCTCTATCTCTATTATATCTGTTCCTATCTTCCTACATGCATGTGTTTCCGTTAAACTTCTTTCGCACCGTGGAATCCCCCCACAACCCTTGATGAAGTGAGGATAGACATCAAGCAGATCCCTCTCCCTCTAGCGTATGGCAAGTACGTGCAAATCACTCGCCCAAGTACAAGTCTGTGAGCCATGCGTTAGCTTCAGGAGTAGCGCCGGAGAGCGGGTGGAGGATGCCGTTGTTCGCAATATGGTCCATTGTCTGGTTCGGGTGGCCGCTGTCACATTGTGGGTTGTCTTTCAATCTCCACCTGTGGAGAGAGGGGTGCGCAGCGACCTGTTGCTCTTCTGAAATGGTTGATTGAGCAGAGCAGTTTTCTTGGCAGATAAACGCCTTGCATAGCAATCGGGGGGTCGTCGATGAGGCTTTTATTTGGAATGTCCACAGAACTCCACAGGGTTCGCCATCGGTCTTCAATTGACTCCGCTTCAGCCAATTGTCTCGCACGATGCCAGATTGGTTTCTGGCTTTCAAACGAGTTGGTGGATGGGTCAAGCAGGTCTTGATGTAATGGTAAATGTACACTGCCTCGGATTTTTTCCAACAGGTTTGCTGTCGCCGCATTCCGGCGCTGGTTGGCCAGAGCCGGTAGCCACTCAGTGGGAGTGCATTTCGGTGTGCCCGTTATTGTTTGAAGGATGCTGTGGAATTGGACGTCCAATTTATTTACGTGGGCACTTGATGCCCAGACCGGCACGAAGTACTCGGTGCTGGAGTACATGAGCGCGAGGGCGGTTCGTGCAAAGAGTTTTCAAGCCCATGAAGAGCCACGAGACATCTAGAGCTGATGGAATCCCCGCTGAAAAAATTCGAACAAGGGGGAGAGAGGAGCTCACATCACATGCTCCAAGTGGTCATCTTGAAGATTTGTAAAAGCGAGAAAATCCCAAACGACCTCAGGGATGCCGTGTTTGTGACCATCCAAAAGAAATTAGATACATCCGAAAATGGAAATTGCAGAGGGGGGTCGCCTTGCTGTCCACCACTGAAAAGATCATCGCAAGAACTATCCTGAACCGTCTTCTGCCACTTGCTGATGAACTCCTCCCAGAATCCCAATGTGGGTTCAGGTCATCGAGAGGCACCAACTGGGCATGATCATCACAACACAAACCTATCTAAGTGGTCTTCTTTGAACTCGTGAAATAATTTGATTCTTTCAACCGAGAAGCACCGTAGAGGATCCTTAAAAAGTACGGATGTCCACGGAAATTTGTCACAATTCTTCGCCTGCTACATGATGGTATGCGAGCAGTGATTATTAGTAACGAATCCATTTCAGACGACTTTGAAGTTACGACTTGAGTCAAAAAAGGCTGTGTCATCATCGCCCTAAAACCCTTCTCAATATTCCTCGAGCAGGAGTGTAGCTAAACTACTGAATGGATGGTTGAGCTGTTCAACATCAACCGACTTCATACCTGTCAAACCATACGTTTTACCCATATTCTTGGACAGTGAAATTGAGTTTTCAGGACCGTACGGCATACAGCCAATAATGTGTGCCTTTAATAAAGTAGGCACTGGTGTGCTCACTAATATACACTCACTTATAAACACACTCACTGATAGACAATCAATAAACACTCAAATACACCCATAGTCACGGGCTTCAATATAAAACCAAGACCATCCCGACAGCAAATGCTGAGGATGCTGTGGTGTGTGCCCATTCAGAAGCGGATCTTCAGGCAGTCGTCAATGCTTTTACTGAGGCATGTAAAAATAAATAGGACTGACGCTTAATAATTTTAAAGAATAAGACCCTCCATCAAACAGTTCTGAATGAGAAATCCCCAGCTCCGACAATCTACATCTATGGTGAGGCTCTGGAAAATGGTTGAGCATTTCCCATACTTTGGAAGCCTTCTTTCAGTAAACATCGCCACTAGGTAGACAGAGGCGGCCAGGCGTGGTGCTGGCCACTCTCCCCATCTGTAATGCCCCAGTGCCAGCCTTCATAGAAGCTCGCTAACAACACCTGCCCCCACAGTCTGTTAAGGCTTTTTGAGGGATCTTCGTCTTTGTGTATGGGGATCGGTAGGGTCAGCAGTTAGCGCTCCGCTGCGCTACGAACCCAGGAGAGACCAGAGCTTGATTCCCACTCACGGCCAACACCAGTGATAGTGAATTATCTGAACTGGTCCTAGGCCTCCTCCGAGGCCGACTCAGCTTCAAATGAGTACCTAATGATGTGTGTAGTAAACATCGCCACTTGGAAGACAGAGGCAACCGGGTGGGGTGCTCGCCCCCATCCGGTCATGTGGCAAATTGCCAACGTTAATAGGTGCTCGCTTACAGCACTTTCCCCAACAGCTATATGTGGGATATTTGTCTTTGTTTCTTTGGTGGTAGTGATAATGTCGCTGGTCGTGCTAGTTGTGCAGGTGGCTGTCAGTGACTGCCTGTTGCTTTTATCGGTTGTGGTAGTGGTATACTTTGGACTGTGGGTCGTGGCTGGGTGGACTATGGGTCGTGGTGGTGGTAGACTGTGGGGTAATGGTTGGTGGTAGTGGTGGACTGTGGAGTAGTGGTTCGTGGTAGTGGTGGACTGTGGAGTAGTGGTTCGTGGTAGTGGTGGAATGTGGGGTAGTGGTTGCTGGTAGTGGTGGACTGTGGAGTAGTGGTTGCTGGTAGTGGTGAACTCTGGGGTAATGGTTGCTGGTAGTGGTGGACTGTGGGGTAATGGTTGCTGGTAGTGGTGGACTGTGGGGTAATGGTTGCTGGTAGTGGTGGACTGTGGGGTGGTGGTTGGTGGAAGTGGTGGACTATGGGGAAGTGGTTGGTGGTAGTGGTGGAGTGTGGGTAATGGTTAGTGGTAGTGGTGGACTATGGCTTTTGGGTGAGTGAGTGCCTGTGGTTGTATCGGTAGCATTGATCGTAGTAGTAGTAGCTGTGTTGGTGGTAGTGGTGGTAGTGGTGGTAGAGGTGGACTGTGTGGAAGCGTTGTGGTTGGCGGCTGGCGCAATGAGCCCCATCGACAGTCTCCTCCTGGGCCCTAAATGCGGACACCTCGGCTCGCTACCAAGGCCGCTTGCAGCCATCAAATGACTCGAGCTTCAAGACCGTGTGGCTCCTTATGGACCACGTGAGGCAAGAGGACGACGGTGTCTACGGGCTGGAGGTCGCGTGGAGACGGCTAAGCCACCCCGTGCTCTTGAGAGAGGGAAAAAACCGTTAGTGTGGAAAGTTGGTGGGATGTTGGGGTTTGGTTTTATACTCCACACGCAAACACAGACGCTGTGTGCTTAGACCGCCACGGTGGCTAGGCAATGTTAACTACCTCGCCTGCGATGAAGGAGGTTCGTGGATTCAATCCCAACCCTGAGGTAAACGTGCACTAGGAGATGTTAACTACCTCTCTTGGTATACAGGAGGTCGTGTATTCGATCTAGATGCTGAAATCATGGTGCGTTTGAGATGTTAACTACCTTGCCAGCTAAACAATAGGTCTACCAGGCGAGCTGTGCCATTTTTTTTACCAAGTATGAAAAGCGAACAAAAGTCTGAGACCAGGACCAGTACCGTGCAGAGATGATCTCCCAAGCGAAATGCTTGGGAGAAGTTTCCCATGGCCGTCCTGGAGAAATTTTGATCTGCTACATATACAATGTGAGACTGATTGACGCTCGGGTGTAGTCAAGGGATGGCTCCCTATGAGTCAACCATGTTATGCTTGCTGATGATTTGGTGATTGCTTATCACTCAACGGATGAGTTGCAGGCGTTGATGGTGAACCCGGAGTGTGCTGCCAAGAGGTTAGGACTTACCATAAGGCCTGCCAAATCCGAGCACATGTCTGGGTGTTTTGTGACATCAGAAACTGCACCCCCTCAACTCGCCATTGGTGATAGGAAAGTTTTGAAGGGAGTGGGGAGGATTCCATTCTTGGGCAATATGCTTATGACCAGCTCCGGTTTGACAGCAGAAGTCTCAATCCGAATGAGTTGAGTGGCATTATATTTTCATTGACTGCGTAAGGCTATGTGGGAGCTACTTGTTCTGTCACTCCACACGAAGCTTCAGGTATTATCGGACGCAGTCACGCCCTCCCTTCTTTATGCTTGTGAAACGTGCACCCCCTCTAATGGAATAACTATGCCGGTTATGAACATTTAGACTGGACTCACTACGATCCATCCTGGGTTTAACCAGTCTGGATTGCGTGAGGAGCTGACAAATCCTTGAAAGATCTGGACACAGTCCCATCGGTGAACTCCTCTGGCAGGCAAGGCTGCGTTGGATGAGTCATGTAGCCCGCATGTTCAGCCACCACATGCCAAAACAGATATTGTTTGGCCGGATAGAGGGGGCTTAACGGCCGTGGCCGTCGGGACTGCAACAACAACAGAGGGTAGAGGAACAACGCTCACAGCAACAAGTCATCTCAATCACTCGACCCATGGCTTCTTGATCTGCCCCGTGACCTCCTGCCAGTCAGCCGTCGACACTTCACGTGGCCTCAAAGTGCACAAAGCGTGGCACAAAAGCCGTGGTGACGTCACCACCACTTTGTGGCGAATAGCGTTTGTTGTTGTTATTGAGTGACTGAGTGAATGTGTGAGTTAGAGAGTGAGTATGTGAGTGAATGAGAGAGTGAGTAGGTGTGTGAGTGAGAGAGAGTGAGCGGTATTGTAGCAGTTTGATGATGGAATGAAAGAATGAGTGGGTGGGTGGGTGAATGAGAGAGCAGTTTGCACGCTGTCCTTCAAACCCGGTGACCCGAGTTCGATTCCCTCTCACGACCAACACCAGTAACGATGATCTGAAAATGGTCTTGGGCATCCCAAGGTCGACTCAGCCTCAACTATCTAGTAAAAATCGCCACTGGATGAAACATACGCGGTCGGTCGTGCCTCTGGCCACCAACTATCCCGTGTTGCGCCTCCCGGTTTTCAATGGTTGCTACTCGCTGACAGTGCTTGCCCCAACAGTCTTGTAAGGTCACACGGAAGATATTTGTCTTTTGGTTGAGTGATTGGGTTGCTTTGACCAGCAGTATTATGGGTGAGTGACTAAAGAGTGGGCGAGTGGACGAGTGCGCTGGTCTGGACTGAGTGACTGAGTGAATGAGGCAGTCAGTGATTGCGGCAAGTAAATGCGTAATGCGTTGGTGTAACGTGCATTGCTTAGGTTGAGTCATTGAGGGAGTGAGTGAATGAAAGAGTGGAAATGTGAGTGAATGAGAGTATGAGTAGGTGAGTGAATGAGATAGTGAGTGGGTGAGTGAATAAGAGCACGAGTAGGTGAATGGATTAGAGAGTGGGAGAATGAGAGAGTGATTGAGTGAATAAGAAAGTGAATGGATGAGGGAATGAAACACTTAATGTGTTAGTGAATGAGAGAGTGAGTCGGTGAGTGAATTAGAGAGTGAGTGGATGAGAAAATGAGAGAATGAGTGGGTGAGTGAAAGAGAGAGTTAGTAGGTGAGTGGATTAGAGAATGAGTGAATGAGAAAGTCAGTGAGTGAGTGAGTGAATGAGAGAGTGAGTGGATGAGGGAATGAGAGAATGAGTGGGTGAGTGAATGAGAGAGTGAGTGGATGATTGAGTGAGAGAGTGAGTGAATGAGAGAGTGAGTGGGTGAGTGGATTAGAAAGTGAGCAGATGAGGGAATGAGAGATTAAGTGGGTGAGTGAATGAGAAAGTGAGTAGGTGAGTGGATTAGAGAGTAAGTGAATGAGAAAGTGAATGAGAGAGTAAGTGGATGAGGGAATGAAAGATTGAGTGGGTGAGTTTATGAGAGAGTGAGTCGGTGAGTGGATTAGAGAATGAGTGATTAAGAGAGTGAGTGAGTGAATGAGACAGTGAATTAACAAGAGAGGGAGTTAGTGAATGAGACAGTGAGTGGATGAGTAGATGAAAGAGGGTGTATGTTAGTGAATGAGACAGTGAGTGGGTGAGTTAGTGAGTGTATTGACTGTGACCTGCGGTGTGTCGGTTGAGCAAGCACTGCATGAGCCAGCCAGCCAGTCTGGCTTTAAGGTCTGTGAGCCCCGTAACAAGTTTGCTCGTTGCAATCTCCGTCTCTCCACGCGACCTCGATAAAGTAAAGCCCAGAGTCGTCCAGGCTGAGACTAGAGAGAGTCAGCGACACGCGACCGCTCCGCGAGGCTGCCTCCAGCTTGAGGCGCCCTCCGCTGTAGCGAGGACTCTCGGTGTTCAGCGTCCAGGAGGAGCCGTGGAACTTTGCGAGCGGAAATCGTTCTCGTTCGAGAGGGATCTCCATGCATCTCACTATCGTCTCTACCGTGTCCACTTCTCTCATCTCACTACCGTCTCTACCGTGAACACTTCTCTCATTTCCAGCTTGTACGTATCTCAAAGCGTCTCGAAAATTCGTCTAATATGTCACTGTTGTCCTTTCGCTCCACCTGTACATCTTGACCCACTATCTCGCATCTCCATACAAGTCTCACTACCATCTCTACCGTTAACACTTCTCTCATCTCACTACCGCCTGTACCGTGAACACTTCTCTCATCTCCAGCTTGTACGTATCTCAAAGCGTTTCGAAATTTCGTCTAATATGTCACTGTTCTCTTTTCGCTCCACCTGTACATCTTGCCCCACTGTCTCGCATCTCCATACAATTCTCTCTGTCATTTATATTCGTCTGATCTCAATACATCTCTATCTCTATTCTATCTTCTCCTGTCTTTCTATATTCATGTGTTTCCGTTGAACTTGTTTCGCGCCGTGCATAGCCAACCATGCCGATCTCTTTGTCTTGTCGATCTCCTCATGACTTTGACCACAACGCATTATGTCGATATTTCTTGTCTATCTCATCCTTCGTTGGAAGTCACCCTTCTTTGGTATGGATTAATAGCAGCTGTAAAAACATGTAACGTTAGATGTTGTTATCCACTCAATTCTCCGTTCAGAAGCAGAGTGGATCTTGTCCATGCTGCCTTTAACCGAGCTCTGATAATACATGGCATTGTGTTTTAAACTGATTGGCCTACACCAGAGCAGCCTTGTTTGCATGTTCACCACAAGTACTGTGTTGTAGTTAATGCAGGACTTGATTCCTTGCGAAAGGTTTATATCTGTGGTTTGACCATCTAAACACAACTCCAGTTTTATTGCCAGAACGGGTACAACACTTATTCGTATTTTTCATACTTTGATACTGTCACAAAGGTCCCATGATACACCTTCACCATAGCAACCTTCACCGTTGTTCTGATCTTTAAAGGTGCATTGATTTTGTACGATACTACTGCTGATATTCCTGCTGTTATGGAGTAACTCATGCTGGTGGCTATGGCTACAAAGTTTTTTTCTATATGTTAAGTATATCGTTTATTGTTACATTTGAATCACAGTTCCTATGATCACTATAGCTTTATTTTGGTGATTTCAAAAACGTATGGTTAAGCCATGTTTGTTTGTTAAAGTACTGAGTTAGCCTGATAACTTTAATCTAATTTGTCTTTTGGTTGTTATTTTTTACTTTAATCCCATTGGGATTTTTGCACACAGCCTTGTTATACGGTGTGTGTTTTTTTCAGTAAGATTTTGCTGGGTTTTCCTGGATGTTTCTGTATCTTGTCGTAATTTTAAGATGTTCTGTGTGTAGTGGGTTCAATTGAGGCGTACACTCAACTTGGAGGCTACACTATTTATTAACGCATAACAACCAACGTGTAAATTATATACAGGGCGGCGATCACCGTTCCTAATCTCACTAACACTCGGGGAGTACTACATGACTATCAGAGACTCGAGGAACGCTGATGGCGTCTTCATCCCAGTGTTGAACAGCCCAGCTCTCTGTTCACACCCCGCTTATCACTGCTGTGACATGGCCGGCTCCGCCCCAGGCCACGCTCCCCTTCTCGATTCTTCTGGAAGGTACCGGCCCCCACCCAAGTGACCCCCAAGCTCCCCCCTGGGGCCCCGAGCCCCCCTTTGTCCGGTTACGTGTCCTGTTGGGTTCACGCAGAGTGTCACGGCCTGACACGACCTCCGTGGCACCTGCCTAGGGCACCCATACTGAGCCAACACAGCAGTGACATCATGCCTGCGCAGCGCGACTCACAACCTTCTCTTGATACCAAGATCCAAGATGGTCATGTCTATGCACCGCTTCTCGGTGGCACCCCCAACAGTCTGGAACGCTATCCCTCTGCACATTTGCAGCATCACCTCAATCGCCTCCTTCAAGAGAGACTTAAAAACTCACCTCTACAATCATGCTTTTGAGCGACTATGAGCTTGGCTCCGCGCCTCTGAGTTGCGGCCGTTACGTTCGCAAATTTGCGCGCGTTACAAATTGCATTATTATTATATGTCCCTACGCTCGTACAGTCCCAACACAGTAGTGACGTCGTATGTCACTACATGTATACATGTTTTTTTATTGTTGCGGTTGCAACCGAGTCAAGAGCCACATGGCTCACAGGGCTATACCGAATGAATAAACTTGACTTAAACTTGACCATTGCAACCTTAACCATAACAACGTGCACTTTTTCCTCCTACCTTGGAATTACTATGATGGATGTTCTTTTATTGTTGAGATACAAATTACAAGTCACCACACAGTTGGCCCTTCAGCACCGTGATGCTTCTTTTGATGATGATCATGAACATGATGATGATAGCAGCGCACAACCGCTAACTACTGAAGCTGAGAGACGCCGGACCTAATAATCTTCTTGGAATATTTAAAGGGATGAGAGGGGACCGACGACAGGGAAAAACAAAAACAAATTATTGCGTTGCCAAACAACAAGTGGTACAAACCATTCCATTGTGACATCACGACGACATCACGATCGCTAGCGTCCCTCGTCGCCCACGCGGGCTCCTCCTGGACAGTGAACGTCGACCAGGAGGATCGGCGCTACCGAGGCCGCGTGGAGTTGAGCCAGACGCAGCCTTTGCATGGGCAGAGGCAGTTGGCGCTCGTCCTGCGAGAGGTCAGGGAGGGGGACGATGGCTTCTACATCCTGGAGAGTGGCGCCTGCAGCCCTGGCGAGCCCAGAAAGAGAGAGTGAGAGCTAGAGAGAGGGAGTCAGAGAGAGGGACCATTATACTCAACGTGCACAACATCAGATTTGCCTACTGGGAATTAATAAAAAAAAAAACTATCGGTACTCAAACCCCTATCCCTACCCCAATCACTATTCCAACCCCTATCACAACTTCAACCCCTACCATTACCCGAATCAGTATCCCTATCACTACTCCTACCACTACTCCGACCTCTATCGCAACCCCTATCACTACCCCTGCCTCTATCACTACCCCTATCACTACTCCAACCCCTATCACTACCCCTATCACTTCCCCAATCTTTATTCCAACCCCTATCACCACTTCAACCCCCTATCACTACCTGAATCAGTATCCGTATTGCTGCTCCTACCACTACTCCAACACCTATCACTACCACGGCCCCTATCACTACCCCTATCACTACTCCAACCCCTATCACTACTCCTATCACTACCCTATCACTACTCCTACCTCTATCACTACCCCATCACTACCCCAATCACTACCCCTATCACCACCGCTATCACTACCCCTATCACTACTCCAACCCCTATCACTACCCCATCACTACCGCTATCACTACCCCTATCACTACTCCAACCCCTATCACTACCCCATCACTACCCCTATCTCTACTCCAACCCCTATCACTACCCCATCACTACCCCTATCTCTACTCCAACCCCTATCACTACCCCATCACTACCCCTATCACTACTCCAACCCCTATCACTACTCCATGACTACCCCTATCACTACTCCAACCCCTATCACTACCCCATCACTACCCCTATCTCTACTCCAACCCCTATCACTTCAGTAAAATATGAATTCCCTAATCTATATATTCATATAATTGGATGTAAAAATGTCTTTATTATTAATTGTATACGTGAGTATTGTTTCGCTTATGGAATTGTATCAGGCACTGTAGAAAATGTAGGAGGCACTGCAGATGCTTTGTGCAGACGTTTGATGTTAGATTTTAAAATGTTTCTTGCTAAATAACAAGTGGGTGTTGAATGTTGTTAGATAATGATAAGCGGTTGTTATCAGAATTGACATTTGGGCTGCCTCGGTGCTGAGGAATTGTGCTGCGATGTTTTGGCATGGAGGGGTATTGTGTGCCGGGTCGCTATCACAGATACGCAACGGCCCTTCTGAAGAAGACTTTGAAAGAAAGTTTCGCCGTTTCACAAATCACTGCCCCCCATGGTGGCTCAGCTGTTTTGGAGTCGCCAAGGGCAGAATGCAACGCAGAGTTACCAAGTCATCGGCCTCTCCGAACGTTATTATTTCTATTGGTGTCGTTGTAGTTGCGTGTTTAGCTGACCTGTCCCATCTAACAAGGATTGACGACTAGGGGGAGAGGGCCAGGGTGCACCGGCTACATTTACACAAACCTATGCCCTATGCCGTACTGGCATAGAGACCTGTAGACTCACATAGGACCGTTAAGCTCACATAGAGACCCCACAGTTTTGTATAGGATTCTTTGTGATTATCACTGGGTGTTGAGGGGCTCGAGCGACCGCTTCACGCGATGGTATGATGCTTGAAGAGTTGCGGGAAGCTGTAGGAGCGGTCGGAGAGTTGTGGTGAGGTTAGGGAGCAGTGGGTGTTTTGGTGAGGCTAGGGAGTGGTGGGAGCTGTGGTAAGGCTAGGGAGTAGTGGGTGCTGTGGTGAGGCTAGGGAGTGGTGGGAGATGCGTTTTGGCCGTAGGAGTTGTGGCAGTTTTGGTGAGGCTATGGAGTGGTGGGTGTTGTGGTGAGGCTAGGGAGTGGTGGGAGTTTTGGTGAGCCTATGGAATGGTGGGAGCTGTGTTAGAGCTGTAGGGAGTGGTGGGTGCTGTGGTGAGGCTGTCTTTCATGGCCCAGGAGGAGCCGTTGAATGTCGCGAGCCGAATCTTGGCTTTGTAGAACACGGCTCTCGCGACCTCGCAGCCGGGCACGTTTGCAGACGCATGGGAATGCAATTATATGTTGCAGTATATATGTGTACTGATTTAATGTATGCGTTCTATATGTATATGAAGTATTTGAATTGATGGCAGGAACTTCTTGACGGGTAACACACTTTTATTAAATCTTGACGTGTCACAATACAACGGGTGGTCTCTATCCTTTGGACTATACACTCCACTTAACTCGTGTAGACTCTATGCTTCTGGCTACACACAATACACTTGACTCGTGTAGACTCTATGCCTCTGGCTACACACAACACACTTGACTCGTGTAGACCCTATGCCTCTGGCTACACACAATGCATTCGGCTCGTGTAGACTCTATGCCTATGGCTACACACAATACACTCGCCTCTGGGTTACACAGAGTCCCGGTCCCGTTAGGACAGCGGGACTAGGTACCGCAGGGCCCTATGTCTTCATCCCCGTCTTCATTCTTCACTGGTTACATACTGCCCTTACGCCTGTGTGCATCCCCTTTTATAGCCCCTGCTCACGAGAGACGGAGCTGATGCGGACGTCGACGTGAGCATCGCTCCTTAGTGAACCAATCACGACGCACTCTCTCTACGATCCGTTTTCCCCAGCGCGTGTTAACACTACTCCACCAATCACACCGCGCTGCCACCCGGTCACTCCCTCTCAGCGCGTCACCGGCCCACAGCCAATCAGTACCCCGTAACCCACGACCCCGCGCTGACCCCTGATCCTCCACCGTCAGCGCGTGTCACCACATACACAGCCAATCATTACGCGCTGGCATACGATCCCTAATCCCAGCGCGTATCACCACTACATCACCCCCTCCCACATAGCTTGCAGCCGGCCCGGCTGTTAACCAACAACACAACCTAACGTCAACGCAGTAATAAAGAAACTCCACCCCCCAGTGTGCCCCGTAACGCAACAACAACAACACAACACAACACTTAAATAAGAAGCAATATACAGCCCGACGAACAACACAATAAAAGCGAACACCAGAAAACGAACGCGCCAAGTGTCTCTGTGACTAAACGCAGTGACGAGGCGCTCCGGCTGCCTCGACTCCTCACGTGGTAGGTCATAAAAAGTAGCGCGACCTAGCGCGAGTCCGTCTGGCCGGTCCGTCGTATGGGACGGGACGCTGGCGACCGTCCGGTGGCTCCGGCAGCTCTAGACGGCGCGGATCGGGCCTGGAAGGACCGGCCCCGCTGCGAAGATCCGGCCGCCGGTGGTCGGCAGCTGTCAGTTCCGAGACACCTGGGAGCGGATCAGGCGGAGACATGTGAGGAGCAGGCAAAGACATTTCCCCCTTAGGGTCGTCGGTCACGTCACATGCTCGGCCCTCACGACACAAGGGGAGGCCATATGGAGGCGAGAACGGTTTCAGTCGGGAGGGGTGGACGTACCAACGGCGTTTTCCCCATTTTATCTGAACGCACTGGGGGCGTGCAACCCGCACGACCTCCACGGGTCCCCGCCATGGCTTCAACAATTTAGGCGACGTAGCCAAAGGTGCCTGAGGGCAATGCAGCCAAGCCCTGTCACCTGGTTCCCAGTTGTGCACGGACACCTTCCGTGCACGCAACCGCTCGTTTGCAATTTGGCGAGCCCGCGAATTAAGCCGTGCGGCCTCCCTTGCCTCTGTCAGCTTATGAATATTAAATTTAATATGCTCTGCCAATTTCGAATTAGTTCGTGGTGCGGGCAGGCCCAGCTGCGTTTCCATGGGCGGGTCGGCTTCCCGACCGTACATCAGATAAAACGGGGAAAATCCCGTAGCTGCATGGGGGGCCATTCTATACGCGGCGAGGACCCCAGGGACCTGCAGGTCCCAATCAACATGTGCCTCACACACCTGCTGGCACAGCATAGAAGTCAATGTCCTGTGGAGTCTCTCCACCATCCCGTCCGTCTGCGGGTGGTACGGGGAGGTACGCACCTTCTTAGTACCCAACAGGTCGCACACCTCTTGCAGTAATTTACTCGAAAAATTTTTCCCTTGGTCGGTCAGCAAGCGTTCGGGAGCCCCCTTGTCCAGGACGTAGCCCTGGACAAAGGCGTCCGTCACAGCCGCCGCCGACTGGTTGGCGAGTGGCCACGCCATAGGCCACCGGGTAAAATATTCGACCCCCACCAACAGGTACTTATTACCCCTAGGCATGACTGGAAAAGGCCCCAGAATATCGAGTGCAACGAGCTCGTTAGTGCGCGAGACCTGAATAGATTTCAGCGGTGGATTAGCTGCCACGGGCGGTGGTTTCCGTCTGGCGCACTCAACACAACCCTTCAGAATATTCACCACGTCACTCCCCATTCCCGGCCAATAATAGTCACACTGAAGCAGGGCAAGCGTTTTGTTAACTCCCAAATGCAAGAGGCGTTCGTGTGCGGCCAAGACAACCTTCCCCCTCACAGCAGAAGGCACCACAATCGCGTGCCGCCGGGACAAACTGTCCCATCTCATTAACAGGCCTTGCTTAAGCACGTAGGAGCCAGTTCGTTCATGGTCACCTTCGGAACCCCCCGTCCTGCGGCGCAATGCTAGCAGGGAGCTGTCCGCCATTTGGAGACGGCCCCACTCAATCAGCGACAGTGAGAGCAGCGAGTCCTGACCCTCTGGGGTAGCGGGAACATCCCCAATTGGTGTGCCCGCGGTCGCAACCAACGCCTCCATACCTTCCGTAACTGGCGGTTTACAGCGCGCCGATCCCGATAAGCACGCACATTTGTGACAAGGCAACAACCGCGACAGGGCATCGGCATTTGTGTGTCGCAACCCCTTACGGTATGTAGTCGTGAACTGATAGTCCTGGAGGACTTCCAACCACCGCGACAATTGGCCCGAGGGCTGGGCGACCCGCAATGAATACTGGAGCGCCGCGTGGTCCGTCCGGACCGTAAAGTGACGACCATAGAGATATGGTCTGAATTGTTGTACGAAAAAAACAATGGCAAGCAGCTCGCGACGGGTGACGCAGTTGCGCTGCTCTGCCGGCGACAACACCCTGCTACCATAGGCGACCACCCGTTCGACCCCTTCAACGACTTGGGACAGCACCCCCCCAATGCCCGTGTTGCTAGCATCCGTGTCTAGCAAGAAGGGACTCGCAAAGTCCGGATAGCGCAAGGGTGGGGCCCCTACCAAGGCGTCCCGGAGGGAGCAGAATGCAGCCTCCTCCTCCGGTCCCCATCGGAACTTCACTCCTTTCGCCGTTAGAGCGTGCAAGGGTTTTGCAATGGTGGCGAAGTGCTCAACGAATCGGCGATAATACGAAGCAAAACCGATGAAGCTGCGCACGTCCGAAACTGACGTGGGCGTCGGCCACGAACTGACACAGTCCGTCTTCGCAGGATCGGTAGAAATCCCCGAAGAGTCGACAATGTGACCCAAGTATCTAACGGATTTACGAAAAAGGTGGCATTTGGCCGGTTTAAACTTTAATTTAGCCGATCGCATTCGCAAGAACACCCCTCTCAATCGCTGGAGGTGTTCTTCAAACGTTTTACTGAAAACAATGACATCGTCAAGTTAAATCAGGCACGCATCCCATTGCAAGCCCGACAAAACCAACTCCATAAGGCGCTGAAACGTCGCAGGAGAGGAGTGAAGTCCCATGGGTAACCGGTTAAACTGAAACAGGCCCCCTGGAGTCCGAAATGCAGTCTTAGGCTTAGACTCTTCGTCGAGTGGCAACTGCCAGAATCCAAATAATAAATCAAGAGTCGAAAAGTATCGCGCACCAGACAATGCGTCGAGGGACTCGTCCATCCTGGGGAGCGGATACGCGTCGGCCACAGAGATCTTATTCAGGTGACGGAAATCGACGCAAAATCGCAAGGACCCGTCCTGCTTTTTAACGAGCACAATAGGTGCTACCCAAGGACTGGAAGAAGGCGAAATAATGTCGGCCTCTAGCATATCGTTAACGGCCGACTGAACATGTTCCTTCTCAGCAGGACTCAGTCGGAAGGGATTTAGCCTGACCGGTGCCACATCGCCCGTTTCAATGTGGTGGCGTAGCAGGTCCGTGCACCCAATGTCATACTTATGTTTACTGAAGACATCCGAAAATTCAATCAGCAACCCGCGCAGCGCACCCAACTGTACCGCTGACAAATCGTCAGAGTCCGCGCATAGCGAATCGACCCATTCGAGGTCCTCCTTCGGTTTTACGTTTTGCGTGGGGCTCGGATCAGCCTGCGCAACCAGCCGCTCTTCCGCAGGGACCCGCGCCGCGTGAGCTAGCACGGTGCCCTGCTGAATGACGGCCGGCCGCGACCCAGCGTTTAAAACCATCACAAACGGATCCCTGTCAGCCCCAACCAAAGTGTGAGCCACCGACAAATCGAGACCTCCAACAGCCCTATTAGAAGGACCCAAAAGCATGCCTTGTTCCGAGGCCTCCCTCACCCATGGTTTCCGCAACCGGAGGGGAATTAACATTTGTGAACCCGGGGGCACGTGCACGGTCTGTGTCGCTAACGCTTGTATCGTAGCGCACGCCGTCCGAATTTCAGTAGGGCTCGTCAAAAATGAAATACGGCGACCCGATGGTAATTCAATGCAACGCTGCTCAATGAGAATTTTGATGGGCATTTTTGCCAAAAAATCAGTGCCCAATAGACAAGGAACCGCCAGGGAGGACGAAACGAAAACGGGTCCCGACAATTTGATATCACCAATGCAAATGGACGCCCTAATCTGACCGATAATGCCCAACGATCCCCCGTTAGCGGCGTAAAATGGCACATCCACCGGAAGAAGCGGACGACATTGTACAGGGAGAATGTTATAAATGAGGTCCGATATAATAGTCGCCGATGCCCCCGTGTCCACTAACACCCTGACCTCGACCCCATCAATAGATCCCGTAACGACGGATGAACCCGCTGAGGCAGCCACTATTCTGTGCCCCAACTCCGACCATTTAATGTCTCCCCGGTCCCGGCCGAACCCCCCTCGCCGAACCGAATCCCCGAACCCTACTCGGCTCTCCTCCGCCGCCACGCGACGGCCCATGCGTGTCGAGTATGCGGGCCGAGCATGTGAGGTGCCGCGACTTGCCGGGGTTTGCAGGGATGACTTGGGGCCTTGTTCGTCGTCCAGCCGAGGTCCCATGGTGCGCTGACGTGGGGCGCGGCAACCGGAGGCCACGTGGCCCCGGAGGCCGCAGTTATAACACGTGATGACAGTCGTCGGAGATCTCGGTTGCTCCAGCTTGCGGGCCGATCGCAGAGGCGAACGACCCCCCGACCTCCAGTCCCCCGGTCGTCCCGCGATGAACGCCTCCTCTCGTGGGCTGACGACTTGGGGCACGGTGACTACCGGGCCCGGAGCTGAGGCCACGGCAGCGTTGCAGACGACCCCCTGTTTACGTTGAAGGACCTCGTGCGCTTGTATGCTCGTAGCGACCCGTAAGGAAGAAATATCGGTCTCGTCGGCCGTGTTGATGGGGACCCCCAGGTCCTGCGCCAACTTGAGCAGTTGCTCCAAAACCATCGCATCTTGGCCCTCCTCGTCCATATGAGGGAATGCGGCATCGGCGAGAGCCAGCAACGCCGTGCGATAGGCGAGCACGGTCTCCGTGTCCGCCTTCCGTCTTGCATAAAAATGATGGCGACACGCCGAGGGAGGACCATAGACCTTGGCCATGAGAGCCAGCGCATCCTTGAGCGTGGAGCGGTCTGACCTGCGTGCGGACGTGAAGGCCGCGAGCGCGTTGTCGTCCAGCATGGCAGGCAGTGCCCGCAGTGCCGTAGCGTCGGACCAGGCGGACATCTCCTGATGCGCCAAAAACCTGCGCTGAAATTGGCCCCAGTCCCCGCCTTCCGCCTTGAAGGCTGACAACGTGGGAAGGCGCTGTTGAAAGATGAAGTCGTCCTCCTCCTCGTGCTTCCTCTCCGCCGCCCCGTTGGTGTGTAAGATGGCGGCCCCAGTGGCGGGTGTTTGATGGCGGTCCGCAGCGCGCGTTGGTGACGTAAGCGGGCGCGCTTGGAGAACCGCTGCCACGTGGTGATGGCCGTTCCCGCCAAAAGTCGGCGCAGATGAAATGGCGGGAATCGCCAAGTCATTTTGGCGGGAATCTGCGGGGCGACCCTGTAGAACGTCCGCCGCCGTCCCCGCTCCTCCCGACGAGCTGATCTCCGCCAGGATGGACGCGGCGGCGAGCAGCAGCTCCGCCAGACGGGAGTGCGCCTCGCGGAGCACGGCGTCGGTCCCCCGTCGCTCGTCCGGCGCCGCCGGCGGATCCTGCAGCGTGGGCAATTCCTCGTCCTCACCCCCCGATGCCAGCTGGCCCGAGTCGTCGAGGTTGTCCCCGCGGTCAATCCCGTGGGTCCGACGGGTCTTCCTTGTATCCATGCTTGGAAGACCGTTTCACTTCTGACGCCAGTTGAAGTATTTGAATTGACGGCAGGAACTTCTTGACGGGTAACACACTTTTATTAAATCTTGACGTGTCACAATACAACGGGTGGTCTCTATCCTTTGGACTATACACTCCACTTAACTCGTGTAGACTCTATGCTTCTGGCTACACACAATACACTTGACTCGTGTAGACTCTATGCCTCTGGCTACACACAACACACTTGACTCGTGTAGACCCTATGCCTCTGGCTACACACAATGCATTCGGCTCGTGTAGACTCTATGCCTATGGCTACACACAATACACTCGCCTCTGGGTTACACAGAGTCCCGGTCCCGTTAGGACAGCGGGACTAGGTACCGCAGGGCCCTATGTCTTCATCCCCGTCTTCATTCTTCGCTGGTTACATACTGCCCTTACGCCTGTGTGCATCCCCTTTTATAGCCCCTGCTCACGAGAAACGGAGCTGATGCGGACGTCGACGTGAGCATCGCTCCTTAGTGAACCAATCACGACGCACTCTCTCTACGATCCGTTTTCCCCAGCGCGTGTTAACACTACTCCACCAATCACACCGCGCTGCCACCCGGTCACTCCCTCTCAGCGCGTCACCGGCCCACAGCCAATCAGTACCCCGTAACCCACGACCCCGCGCTGACCCCTGATCCTCCACCGTCAGCGCGTGTCACCACATACACAGCCAATCATTACGCGCTGGCATACGATCCCTAATCCCAGCGCGTATCACCACTACATATATATAGACAATGTATTCATATACGTAAGATAATCGTTAATATATATGTTTCAACAGTTGTCGAGCACAGGGCCAAAACACCCCAAAACATCAATTGGTTACAATCTAAGAGCACTTATCAAAGTAAAAAAAATGTATCTGTAAATTGCCGAGGTAACTCATCACAAACGAAGTAAATAATAGCGAGGCCGGCAACTAAAAAAACATTGAATGAGATGCATTGATGTTGCCTTGCAACTTCTGTCCATTTCACCGGCTGCCTGTTGTTAGGATGTCCCGCATTCACTCAACTTCTTGATTTGAGGCAGTTGTCTTCAGGACGCAATGGCCACGCATTCAGTTCTTCATCGGCGGGACTTCGGAAGAAAAAAATTGCCATCGGATTTTGCAAAAGCACACACGTGTTTGTGACGTCACCGCACGCACCGTCGTCATGATAAAACGTCATGACTACAACCCGCATCTCAGTGAGTCTGAGGCACAGGCAACATCGCCTATATGGGTTGACCTGAACCACATTGGGTTTGGTCTTACTAGCCAAACGTGAAGCTACACCGTGCCATGTCTACACCTATCACTATCACTACCGCTGTCACTACACCTATCACTAACACTACCCCTATTATTATTCCAACCCCTATCACAACTTCCACCCCGATCACTATCCGACACAGTATCCCTATCACTACTCCTACCACTACTCCAACCTCTATCACTACCAATATCACTGCCACTGCCCCTATCACTATCCATATCACTACTCCAACCCTTATCACTACCCTATCAGTACCCCTATCACTACTCCTATCACTACCCCTATCAATAGTCCAACCCCTATCACTGCCCCTATCACTACCGCTATCACTACCCCTATATCTACTCCAACGACGATCACTACCTCATCACTACCACTATCACGACCACTATCACTGCTCCAACCCCTACCACTACCCCATCACTATCCCTATCACTACCCCTATCACTACTCCTATCACTACCCCTATCTCTACTCCAACCCCTATTACTTCAGTAAAATATGAATTCATTAATCTACATATTCATGTAATTTGATGTTAAAGTTTTTATTATTAATTGTATAAGTGAGTATTGTTTCGCTTATGGAATTTTATCAGACACTGTAGAAAATGTAGGAGGCACTGCAGATGCTTTGTGCAGACGTTTGATGTTAGATGTTAAAATCTGTCTTGCTAAATAACAAGTGGGTGTTGAATGTTGTTAGATGATGTTAAGCGGTTGTTATCAGAATTGAGATTTGGCCTGTCTCGGTGCTGAGGAATTGAGCTGCGATGTTGTGTCATGGAGGGTGATGTGTGCCGGGCCGCTATCGCAGATACACAACGGCCCTTTGAAGAAGACTTTGAAAGAAAATTTCGCCGTTTCACAAACCACTGCCCCCATTGTGGCTCAGCTGTTTTGGAGTCGGGAAGGGCAGAATGCAACGAAGAGTTTCCAAGTCATCGGCCTCTCCGAACTTCATTATTTCTATTGATGTCGTTGTAGTTGCTTGTTAAGCTGACCTGTCCCCTCTCACAAGGATTGACGACCGGAGGGAAAGGGACAGGGTGCTACATTTACACATACATCCCCATGCCCACTGGCATAGACACCTATAGACTCACATAGGACCGTTAAACTCACATAAAGACCCCACAACTTTACATAGGCTTCTTTGTGATTACCACTGGGTGTTGACGGGCTCGAGCGACCACTTCACGTGATGGTATGATGCTTGAGGAGTTGCGGGAAGCTGTAGGAGTGGTCGAAGAGTTGTGGTGAGGCTAGGGAGCGGTGGGTGCTGTGGTGAGGCTATGGAGTGGTGGGAGCTGTGGTGAGGCTAGGGAGGAGTGGGTGCTGTGGTGAGGCTAGGGAGTGGTGGGTGCTGTTGTGAGGCTAGGGAGTGGTGGGAGATGCGTTTTGGCCGTAGGAGTTGTGGCAGTTTTGGTGAGGCTATGGAGTGGTGGGAGCTGTGTTAGAGCTGTAGGGAGTGGTGGGTGCTGTGGTGAGGCTGTCTTTCAGAGCCCAGGAGGAGCCGTTGAATGTAGCGAGCCGAATGTCGTCTCTGTAGAACACGGCTCTCGCGACCTCGCAGCCGGTCACGTTTACAGATGCGTGTGCATGCAATTATATGCTGCTGTATATATGTATTCTGAATGGATGTATGCGCTATATATGTATATAGACAATGTATATATACGTAAGATAATCGTTAATATATATGTTTCAACAGTTGTCGAGCACAGGGCCAAAAAACCCCAAAACATAAATTGGTTATAAACCAAGAACACTTATCAAAGTAAAAAAAAAATCTGTGAATTACCGAGATAACTCATCACAAACGAAATAAGTTATAGCGAGGCCGGCAAACTTAAAAACATTCAACGAGACGCAGAGATGTTGCCTTGCAACTTCTGTCCATTTCACCGGCTGCCTGTTGTTGGGATGTCCCACATTCACTCAACTTCTTGATTTGAGGCGGTTGTCTGCAGAATGCAATCGCCATGCATTCACTTCTTCTCCGGCGGACTTCGGAAAAAAATTAGCATCGGATCTTCCAAAAGCGTGCACGTGTCTGTGACGTCACCACACGCACCGTCGTCGTGATACAATTTCGCGACAACAACCCGCGTCTCAGTGAGTCTGAGGCGCACACGCGCCATCCCCAATATGGGTTGACCTGAACCACATTGGGTCTGGTCTTCCTAACCCAACGTACGGCTACACCCTGCCATGTCTACACCTATCACTATCTCCTATCACTACACCTATCACTAAACCTGGCACTATACCTATCACTATCACTACCTCCTATCACTACCGCTGCCACTACCCCTATCACTATCACTACCCCTATTATTAGTAATACTACCCTGTATCACTAACCCAATCACTAAACCTGACACAACACCTATCACTACTCACTATCACTACCTCCTATCACTATCACTACCCCTATTATTATTACTACTCTGTATCACTAACCCAATCACTAAACCTGACACTACACCTATCACTACCCACTATCACTATCACTACCCACTATCACTATCACTACCCATATCACTATTAATACCCGTATGACTATCCCCCATTACTACCCCTATTACTACTCCCATTACTCCCCCTATCAGAAACCCTATCACTACCCCTATTATTATCTCTACTTCAAACCCTATCACTGCCCATATCACTATTTCTATAAAAATCCCCCTCACTAACCCTATCACTACGCCTATCACTGCTCATATCACTACTCTTATCACTAAGTCTAGCACAACCCTATCACTGCCCTTATCAATATCACTACCCCTATCGCTATCAATACCCACACCACTAACAATACCCCTATCATAACCACAACCCCTATCACTAGTGCCCATAGGGGGTAGTGATAGAGGTAGGTGTAGTGATAGTGTTACTAAAAGGGGTAGTGATAGAGGGTAGTGATAAAGCGCTGTGATGGGGGTAGGGATAGAGATTGGGGTAGTGGCAGGGAAATGGAGAGTGATAGTGGTAGGTGAAGTGATAGAGAATGTGATCGTGAACGGGGTAGTGATAGATTTAGGGGTAGTGATGAGGGTAGTGATATAAGGGTCATGATATGGGTAGTGATAGGTGTAGGGATAGTGGTTGTCCTTTCGACGAACCTCGAATTGATATGGTTGGCTGTCTCCGGTGTGAAACAAGTTCAACATGCACACGTACACTACACTATACACTACACACATACACTACACACATTCACTACACACATACACTACACTATACACAACACTACACACTACACTATACACTACACTATATACTACATAGCAGCCAGTGTTTGTCCAAATGGCTCCTGAGAGAACCCATGGGGCTTACGGTTTCCCACAGTCAGGTAGATGCCCTTCTCCTCGACCCACTCCTTGCCACTCCGTCTCCACGCGACCCCCAGCAAGTAGACACCACCAACAGGAAGTAGACACCACCAACAGGAAGTAGACAAACTCCACCACCGGATGTAGCCACCACTTTCTCACATTTACTGGAAAAATTACTCTATACCTCATCGGATTACATCCATGCATTTTTTAAAGCCAGATAATCACTACTAATCATAATTTAAAGTAGCTTTTTTTGCACATTCTTGCTTAACATTATTGCAGGGGTCTATGGTACAGTGGCAGGTCTATGGTGCAGTGCTGAGTGTACGTTACAGTTCCGGGTCTATTGTGCAGTGTTGAGTCTATGGTGAAATGTTGAGTCTATGGGGCAGTTTTGAGTCAATGTTGCAGTATTGAGTTAATGGTGCAGTGTTCAGTCTATGGTGCAGTGTCGAGTCTATGGTGCAGTGTTGACTGGTGCAGTGTTGAGTCAATGGTGCAGTGTTGACTCTATGGTGCAGTGTTGAGTCAATAGTGCAGTGTTGACTCTATGGTGCAGTGTTGAGTCAATAGTGCAGTGCGGAGTCTATGGTGCAGTGTTGACTCTATGGTGCAGTGTTGAGTCGATGGAGCAGTGTTGAGTATATGGGGCAGTGTTGAGTCTATGATGTAATGATGAGTCTATGATGCAGTGCATGTCGTTTACAGGGAAAGTTGATTTCTAGTGGATTGGTGCAAGGAAGGGGAAGGACCGAAATACCATTAACTTTTCTTTGTGCATTTTTAATTTTGAGAATTTCACTTGAAATGTGAAATTTATTTTGTTATCATACGAAGAACAACATTGCATTGTAATGAAGTGTGCTAGAAGCTGGCAGGAGGTGGGGGGAAGACATGGGGCTGGTTTCCACATCCTGGAGGTCGCGTGGAGACGACAATACCACTTGTGGACAGAGCAGAGAGGCGTCTATCTAATTGTGCCTAAAACTCCCTGGAACGCACAAACTCCAGAGCCGCTATACCTATCACTACCCCTATTATTATTACTACCCCGTATCACTAACCCAATCACTAAACCCGTTCACTACACATATAACTACCCCCTATCACCATCACTACCCATATCACTATAAATACCCGTATCACTATCCCCCATCACTTCCCCTATTACAACTCCCATTACTACCCCTATGAGGAATCCTATCACTACCCCAATTATTATCTCTACTTCAAACCCTATCACTGCTCATATCAAATTTCTATAAAAATCCCCCTCACTAACCCTATCACTACGCCTATCACTGCTCATATCACTACTCCTATCACTAAGTCTAGCACAACCCTATCACTGCCCTTATCACTATCACTACCCCTATCACTATCAATACCCACACCACTAACAATACCCCTATCATAACCCCAACCCCTATCACTAGTGCCCATAGGGGGTAGTGATAGGGGTAGGTGTAGTGATAGTGTTAGTAATAGGGGTAGTGATAGGGGGTAGTGATAAAGCGTTGTGATCAGGGTAGTAATATGGATTGGGGTAGTGACAGGGAAATGGGGAGTGATAGTGGTCGGTGAAGTGATAGAGATTGTGATCGTGAACGGGGTAGTGATATATGTAGGGGCAGTGATGCGGGTAGTGATAAGGGTTGTGATATGGGTAGTGATAGGTGTAGGGATAGTGGTTGTCCTTCCGACGAACCTCGAATTGATATGGTTGGCTGTCTCCGGTGTGAAAGAAGTTCAACATTCACATGAACACTACACTATACACTACACTATACACTACACTATACACTACACTATACACTACACTATACACTACACTATACACTACATAGCAGCCAGTGTTTGTCCCAATGGCTCCTGAGAGAACCCATGGAGCTTACGGTTTCCCACAGTCAGGTAGATGCCCTTCACCTCGACCCACTCCTTGCCACTCCGTCTCCACGCGACCTCCAGGAAGTAGACACCACCAACAGGAAGTAGACAAACCCCACCACGGGAAGTAGGCACCACTTTCTCACATTTAGTGGAAAATCACGTTATAACTCATCAGATCACCTCCATGCATTTTTAAGCCGGAATAATGACTTCGAATCATAATTTAAAGTAGCTTCATTTTTGCACATTCTTGCTTAACATTATTACAGGAGTCTATGGTGCAGTGACAAGTCTATGGTACAGTGCCAGGTCTATTGTGCAGTGCTGAGTATATGTTACAGTGCCGGGTCTATTGTGCAGTGTTGAGTCTATGGGGCAGTGTTGAGTCTATGGTGCAGTGTTGAATCAATGGTGCAGTGTTGAGTCTATGGGGCAGTGTTGAGTCTGTCGTGCAGTGTTGAGTCAATTGTGCAGTGTTGAGTCTATGGTGCAGTGTTGAGTTTATGGGGCAGTGTTGAGTCAATGGTGCAGTGTTGAGTCTATGGTGAAGTGTTGAGTGAATTGTGCAGTGTTGACTCTATGGTGCAGTGTTGAGTCTATGGTGCAGTGTTGAGTCTATGGTACAGTGCTGAGTCTATGGTACAGTGCTGAGTCTATGGTACAGTGCTGAGTCTATAGTTGCGGTGCTCATTCTTTTTTTGCCGTGCTCATTCTATGGTGCAGAGCTGAGTCTATGTTGCAGTGCTGAGTCTATGGTAGAGTGTTGAGTCTATGGTAGAGTGTTGAGTCTATGTACCGCAGTGTTGAGTGTATGATGCAATGTTGAGTCTATGGTGCAGTGCTGAGTCTATGGTGCAGCATTGAGTCTACGGTGCAGTGCTGAGTATATGGTGCAGTGTTGAGTCTATGGGGCAGTGTTGAGTTTATGATGTAATGTTGAGTCTATGGTGCAGTGTTGAGTCTATGATATAATGTTGAGTCTATGAGGCAGTGTTGAGTCTATGGGGCAGTGTTGAGTCTATGGAGCAGTGTTGAGTCTATGGTGCAGTGTTAAGTCTATGATGTAATGTTGAGTCTATGGTGCAGTGTTGAGTCTATGAGGCAGTGTAGAGTCTATGTTGCAGTGTTGAGTCTATGGTGCAGTGTTGAGTCTATGGTGCAGTGCTGCTCGTTTACAAGGGAAGTTGATTTTCAGTGGATCGGTGCAAAAAGGGAGAAGGACCGAAATGTCATTAACTTTTCTTCTTGCATTTTTCACTTTGAGAATTTAACTTGAAAAGTTAAATTTATTTTGTCATCATACGAAGAACAACATTGCATTGTAATAAAGTGTGCTATAAGCATGGCAGGAGGTGGGAGGGGCAGGACACGGGGCTGGTTTCTACATCCTGGAGGTCGCGTGGAGGCGACAAAACGACGTGTGGACGGATCAGAGAAGCGTCTATCTGACTGTGCCCAAACAACTCCCTGGAACGCACAAACTCCAGAGCCGCTCCTCACTCGCTCACTCAGCCACCACCTCCTTGCACTACGAGTTGCCTGTTCATTCAAGTTAAAGGGTGGGACTAAACTAAAAACACAGCAACTATTTTATTTCATTTTACCAGGTGTAAGACCCCACGAAATTGCTACTAGAGGAGACCCATAGAGAACCACAGAGACCCATAGAGACCCATATAGACCCATTGATGAGACCCATAGAGACCTATAATTACGTAGAAGCACAGAGGAGACCAATAATCACATGGACACATAGAGAAGACCCATACTTTTATTGAACCATAGAAGAGACCCACAGCGACTCATACACATATTGATCCATAGAGGAGACCCATAGAGACCCAAAATTATACAGAACCATAGAGGATACCACCTTTTCACTACGAGTCGCTTGTTAAGTCAAGTTATAGGGTGGGACTAAACTAAAAAGGAAACAACTATAATCTTGATTTGCTTTCCCACATGATGACGAACGTTTGTTTGCGCCGAAACGTCGTGATTTATTTTATTTTATAGCGACGTGACTTTACAAAAAGAACCTGAGTATGGAAACGATACTCTATTTGTTATTTTATTTTACCAGGTGTAAGACCCCCGATAATGGGCCTTCTATATGCTTACTATGGTGAGTTATAGTGACCTACAGGAGACCCACACTCCTATAGAACCACACAGACACCCACACTCAAATCGAACCACACAGAGACCCACACTCAGATAGAACCAAACAGAGACCCGCACTCAGATAGAACCAAACAGAGACCCACACTCTTATAGAACCACACAGAGACCCACACTCAGATAGAACCACACAGAGACCCACACTCAGATAGAACCACACAGATACCCATACTCAGATAGAACCACACAGACACCCACACTCAGATAGAACCACACAAAGACCCACACTCAAATAGAACCACACAGAGACCCATACTTAAATATAACTATACAGATACCCATAGTCAGATAGAACCACACCGACACCCACACTCAGATAGAACCACACAAAGACCCATAATCAAATAGATCTCCACAGAGACCCATACTCAGATAAAACCACACAGAGACCCACACTCATTAAGAACAATTCAGAGACCCACACTCATGTAGGACCTTAGAGGATACCCATAGAAACCCATACTCACATGGAACTATAGAGGAGATCCATTCTCATATAGATCCAGAAAGGAGACCCATAGTAACCCATACTCATATGGAAGCATAAAGGAGACTCATACTTTTATAGAACCATAAAGGAAACCCGTAGAAACCCATACACATGTGTAGAGAAGTTCGGACGGACGTACTTGGAGACGGAGGTAAGTTAAGGGCTTTCACCAGGGTTTATTAAAGCTGTTACAATATTACACAGGGTACACAACTCCCAGGGGCTAGGGGTCCTACTCGGAGTCCGGGTCCCTACCGGCTAGCTCCGGTCTCTCTCTCTCGTGTTGGATCGTGGACTCTGCCGACTCCACCGACCGGAGAGAGAAGCACCTCTACGGCTACCACTGGCTTCTCCCCAGACTCCCTATTCGATCCCTCTCTCTACCCCTGGTTCCCTCTTCACCCTGCTTACTCTACCCGTTCCCACAGTGACCCCGCTTACGTCACGGGGTATCCCTTAAGTACCATAGGAGACGTGACGTCATCGCATTGAACGGCACACCTGACTTCATGTCCCTATTTTACTCCTCTACACATGTAAGGACAATACAAGGTGATGTAGGGACAGTACGGCTCCCGTGGCCATGGTTACTAATTAATGTAACGGGAACAGACAGGGTTACATTAGGGTAACGTGGGACCTAAGCGGTTGCTAATAATGATTGATGCGACAAGCTTTGACAGGGTCACGTGAGGGGAAGCACGTGACCTAATGGTCGTAAATTGTAATAAGGGCAGAGACAAACAGGGCCAGGTGCGGGGAGAGAGGGTTCGGGAGTCGGGGCGTGGCCAGGTCGTGAGGGGGATAAAAGCCGGCGTGAACTGGGGCTCGAGGCTGCTGTTGTGGGGCAACTGCCGTCGCCGTCGTCACACACATACATAACCATAGAGGAGACCCATAGTGTCCAATACTATCTATGAAACCATAGAGACCGCTAGAAACCCATACTCATAGAGACCCATACAGACCCACGAAAATCCATACTCATAGAGACCCATGCTAAGACTAAACTAGTTTTAATTTTACCAGGTATGGCACAGTGAGCTATATGTAACTTATTTTTCAAAAGTGGACCTGACTTTCACAAATGATAACACAGACAAAAGCCAGAGGCGATCTGAAGTCTTGGGGCTGCGCAATCAGCGATATGTCATGGACTCGACCCACATCAGGTGGACCAATCAGCTTCATCCGCACAAAATGTGGTGTCGCATTTGTACCACGTGGAGGCTTGAGATAATTTTCGGATTTGATCTCTCTCTCCACAAAGCTAACCCAACGTGTACTATCGGGCATGTCAACTATAGATGGTCGTGATGATAATGATGACTATGATGATGATGACGACGATAACATAGCTCTGCTACTGAACATGAAGCACCAGAATACCAGAAGACTCTCTGGGCTTTACGCTATCGAGGTCTATTGGAAGGGGAGGTTCGTGCAAACGACGTCGATGGTGCGGCTCCGAGTGCAGCACGGTGAGTGAGCGGTATCTTCAATGCACTCTGAGGCCCTATTACGGAGAGCGGTGTGGAGGCAGCGAGTGCAACTGCAGAGAGGTATCGCAGATTCAAAGACAGGAATTTGAGACGCAGGTTTAGATTAGAGTCTTAGGATTAGGACTGGATTGAGGCGCAGCGTTGTGCGTTTAAGTTGAACTTCTATCGAACCGTAGAAAGCCAGCCGTGCTCGTCGAAGATGTGGAAAAGGGTAGATTGGTGTCTCAGGATTAAAGGCTAGATTGAGACCCAGGGTAGATTGGAGTCTTAGGATCAGAGACCGGAAGGTCCAAGGATCAGTCTTGAGACTCGGCTCCAGGAGTGGGTGTTAAGATCAGACTCCCCACTCTGACGCTCAGCTCCAGGAGACACTTTAAATTGAGAAATCGGTTCCATGGGATCGTGACTCGTTTCATACATGTCAGCGTCTCCCATGTTGTCTCTATGAAAAAAATGTGATTCAGCCCATCTGCCAATATATCTCAACGGCATTTGAACGGATTGGGCTGTACATGGCTAATTAACATTTTACATTTCGCATTTTATAAGGTCTACTTATTCATAATTTTAAAGATTTTAGCCCTTTAGTATTACTTATACGTTGTAACGTTAGTATAGTTAGAGTGCATACCTTTTATATAAGATAAGATTCCTACTTGTTCAATGTATGCACCGTCCCGCCATAGTGAATTCCTTGTTTGTGCAAACTCACATGGCGATTAAAACCGTTTCTGATTCTGATTCTGATGCCGCGGTAAACATATAAATACCCACAATAATGTTTAATTTCCCAGCGGGGTGGTGGTGGTGATGGTGACAGTGGTGCCACAGTAAAAAAAAAGCAATATATTTATTTTCCTTCAATTTGTAACCCCCCTGTTCAGAAAATCTTGTGGTAGGGTGGTGGTGGCTTCAGAATTCTCGTGGTGATATCGAATTGTGACGGCCTGATGGAACGGTACTATATGAACAGAGCTGCAACAACGTGAGGCATCGCCACACAGTCTGTTGCCGTTATTGCAGCAACCCCCAGACCCTGATGATGACGATTGGCTGGCTCCGTGTTACCAAAGGCAACGATTTGTACTCCTCGTTTCCCCTAGAGACTTGGGTTGGAACTCGGTTGTTCCTCAATTCAACGGATGCCAAATCAACGGTCAATATCCACACTTTTTATAGCAAGTCTCGGTAGACTGAATTAAACCTTCGAATCGCGTCAAACTTGGCAACAGGTGTCAAGTAATAAAACGATAAATTGAATTTTTGCCGATTCAAATTTTATAAATATGTATGGGGACCGTCGGTGTTGTTACGCTGCACCACCGGTATGGTAGCGCCCAATGCGTCCATCCGTGAAGCAAAAAACTCTGGACAGGTTTCACCACTTTTTGGGTCTCATCAGAAGAGTCAGGATTCTCGTTTTTAAACACGATTTGTGTGTGTGTGTGTCTGCTTCAGTGTGCTTCCATCTACCAGTCTTCTCAGTCAGCCAACCCATGGCAACTGCTGGGTCTGTCCCGAGACCTCCTTCCACCGAGCCTTCGACACATTGCGTGGCCTCGAAGTGCGCCTGACCTTGCACAGGCGCCTTGGTGACTTCACTGTCACTTTGTGACAAATGGTGGCTATTTTGGTATTGGTATTGGCGCTTCCAGTCGTTATTTGCAAAGATCGATCCAACTAAACAATGCGGCTCCCACCCCTCCCTTTGATCAATGGAACAATGTCAACATTACGCAGTCAAACATATTGAGACTGATTATTTTGTACAGGGACCTCCTCCCCGCTATACGCATTGCTGTGTTGTTTCGCATGTACGTTGCTGATTGATTTGGGAAAGATACTTCCTGTGGATGTATCTGTATGATTCTTTGTTTATCTTCAGGTAAGTATATCTGAGTATGTATATGTACGCGTATCTCTCTGTACATATCTTTACTATTGTAGTGACTGACTCAAAGACACTAAGATCAGGAGGCACTCTGTTTATTAAAAGGCCTTAACAGTTCACACTTAGTAACTACGGTTCCCAGTCAGGACATCTGGTAGACTGCCTGACTGGAGACCTCGAGATGGTGATGATGAAGACGGCGGCGAAGACTCCAGCAGCACGACGGGGATCTCACTCCAAACGACAGCCCCGAGGTCCCCTCCCGGGGTCCCTCTTATACTGTGTGGCCTGGCTCCACCACCTGCCACGCCCCCCTTCTGGAACCTCCAATCGGGTTCTCGATGTGCCCCTTCCGTAACCTTTCCCCTACATCCCTCTATGGTATATCACGTGACCTGCTGTCAGTCAAGGCTGCTGTAAGCTGCAGATCCCCTTCCGTGCCAGCAGCCAGCGATATGCTCCTACGTGACCGATTCTGTGTCACTACACTATTATGGATCTTTACTTGTGTATGCAGCTATCCGTTTGTATTGCTGTATGCATATCTGTGTATCTATATGTATGTATGCATGCATCTCCGTGTATGTATTTTTTATTTTATTACCAGTTAAGGCCCACTGAGATATACAGCTCCTTTTCAGAAGCGACCTGGACACAAATGACAACTCAACGAAGTGGATTAACATCATCACACGTGGAACTTGATAGCAGACAAACACTCTGAATGCATCGTGGTGTTGATTCTGAATGTCGAGGGAGAAACCGGAGGGCCCGGATAAAAATCCACAGGATCACAACGGAGAGAGACACGCAGCCTGCAAATATACAGCAGGGGCCAGGGTGGGAATTGAATCCCTGACCTCCTGTATATAAGGCGAGGTAGTTAACATCTCCGAGCCACTATGTATCTGTATGTAACTCCGTGTATGCATTTCTCTGTGTCTCGCTTTAACGTATCCTTTTTCATATACAGCAGTCTATATAGATGCTACAGTATATACTACAGTCTATATACACCGCACGTGCCCGGCTGCGAGGTCACGAGTGCCGCGTTCTACAACGAGCAGACTTGGCTCGCGACATTCAACGGCTCCTCCTGGGCCCTAAACGGCAGCCTTACCACAGCACCAAACGTTCACACAGCCTCACCACAGCACCCACCACTCCCTACAGCCTCACCACAGCACCCACCGTTCACACAGCCTCACCACAGCACCCACCACTCCTACAGGGTCACTACAACTCCCACCGCCTCTACAGCCTCACCACAGAACTCACCACTTCCTAGCCTCACCACAACTCCCATCACTCATACAGATTCGAAATCATCAACGATCAGGATCTCACGATCACGCGATTAAAAGAAAAGAACCCGGCTAATGTCTTATGGTAATGCGACAATTCACAATTCCTTTGTTACGCTGCGTGATGCATGCAAGCTGAGATTGTTGAAGTTAATGTCCCTCCTCCTGTCTTCTCTCTTCCCGAAAAACACCTCCAGTGCCGCAAGGATGTGTAGACTGGCAGGCTCCATCCACAGCTGGAGTGCACTTGCGGTTCTCGAATCAGAGCTCTGCCAGTCAGCCGTTGACTGGAACGCAGCACGCTCGATCTGCAGCTGGAGGATACTGCGGCAAAGCTGGGCCAGCGCTCGAAGCTTCTCGGCCCTTTGGAGAGTGCTTCGGGTGCAAGCAGCCTGTTGTGGCGCAATCTCGGAGGTCTCGCGCTGTGCTGCAGCCTGCACGTCAATGCCGACACGCCCCCAGCCTCGTCACATCTCGTGCAATGTCAGGTTGACTTCACAACAAACAGAACTCTTCCATACTGTTTGGTTCTTTCAGTATAGTCACGTAGGTATGAAATAAAATAAATTAAATCACGGAGTTTCGGGTGCAACACAATTGATTTAATTTATTTTATACCTACGTGACTTTATCGAAAGAACCAAGGAGTATGGATCCCTGCAGTCACGGAAACTTCAAATCTACATAGAACTCATCCAGCCTATAGCTTGGACATTATCTCTGTTCACACCCGATATTGGTGTGGAACTCAAATCTCCACTTAGGAAAGTTGTTGTATTGCCACAATTGATGTTTTGAAAACAATTCCCTGACATATCTTAGCACAGTATTATATAAATTGCTTCTCACAACAATCGCATGAGGGAGAGCTGTATGAGACCACCCTGCTACCAAGTGCTGTTATTAACAATTTTCGTCTGCCACGTAACTTCTCACACCTCTTATCTGATCACAACACAACTTCTCGAAGTCCTTGACTCTGCAAGAAACTCTAAATGTGTAGAGAAAAACATCAAACTACACTTGGCTACTTTCAGGAACACTTGTAGTCTGCCTTTGCAAGAACTCAAACTCTTAACGACTCAGAACCTTTGCCTCTGCCATTGCAAGACAAAAAATTATTATGTTTGTCTATTGGCATAAAGGAATTTCTACCTTATTTCATTCATTCACTTGACCATGCCAAAGCCCAAAGCTCCTCCTACTGTCACGGCATGAATCGAGTCACCCTCAGGTCATCCCTAGCCTTGTGTGACCACAGAGCCACATTCTTGCCCCTTGGAAGGTCTATCGACTCATACAATTTGGCCCCTAGACGTGGCATATGTGTGTCTGTAGCCGCGTGTTATACAGTATTGTAAAACGGCCTTCCCTCCCCTTGGGTATTCGTGTCTCGGTTTGTCCCGCCTCCTATTGAGTTCGGTTTGCCGAGTTCGAGTCTCACTCACAATAAACACAGTGGTGGCTATTTGAGCTGGTCCTGGTTACCCCCCTAGGTCGACTCAGCCTTAACGCCAATAGCTAGAGCGGCATGTATAGCTATACACTGGGAAGACAAAAATGGTCGGGCGTGGCTCTCGCTATGCACCATTGAAAACAAACTATTTTTGGTTGTGCAGAATTGACAATTGGAATATTTTTTCTTAAATGTGTTCGTCCTGAATGATACTTCAACATGATTATGCAAAATTCCATTATTATCAGGTTTCACGCGCCTAACCCAGTGATTGTTAATAAGGACATGCAAAGTTGTCATTTTCAAAACCTCCTGACTCTGCTGTATTGTCACGTAACAATACATCCTATCAATTAGATAACCATGTAGAAGTACCACGATGTTTAAGATTATTCATATGCGGTGGTTGTCATTTTCAACATTTCAACTTTCCAGGCACCATGGTTTTTAATTCAGACAGTTGTTGAAACTGAAAGGTAAATTTTAGTATCTTTTCCCTGTATTCGCCTTCAGGTCGGCAGTGGCTCTATGGCGTTTTTCCATAGGTCCTCCCTTTCGCATCCTGTTCGACTCTGTTCTTTGGAGACGTTGATGCCAGACCGCGTCCGTAAATTTACCTCTCAGAAATTTCCCTGGGTCACTCCTTGCCCTTGCAAGGGTTATTTTCTCTATGGACCGCCATTAACGTATTCCCCCTCTGCTACCTGAGTTGGGTTAGTACCTGGGAAGCAAAATATACTATGCCTTCAAAAAGACTATTCGCAGCTATGGTGATGCTTATCATCCCCATCTGATCAAAGCCTCTAGTTTTCTCTTTCCCTGCTTACAATTGTGATGCTGTTTGGCTTTGCCATCTGTTTTTCCCGACCTTCAGTACACAAGGAACATATATATGTATTTAAGGAGCTATGAAATTCAAACTAGACAATATCACACTAAATCTAACTTTTTTGGAAAAGGCATATATCCAACACGCTTTGTGTAAGTCTATGTATGAGTCTATTTGTTAGTCTATGCGTCTCTGTGTGAGTCTATGACTCTCTGTGTGAGTCTATGACTCTCTGTGTGAGTCTATGGGTATCTGTGTGAGTATCTGGGTATCTGTGTGAATCTCTATGTTTTTGCGCGAGTCTCTGCGTGTGTCTATGAGCCTCTTTGTGAGTGTATGCGTCTCTGTGTGAGTGTATCGGTATATGTGTGAGTCTATGGGTCTCTGTGTAAGTTTATCGGTATCTGTGTGAGTCTATGGGTCTCTGTGTGAGTCTATGGGTCTTTGCTTGAGTCTGTGTGTGTGTCTTTGAGCCACTTTGTGAGTGTATGCATCTCTGTGTGAGTCTATAACTCTCTGTGTGAGTCTATGACTCTCTGTGTGAGTCTATGGGTATCTGTGTGAGTCTATGGGTTTTTGCGTGAGTTTGTGTGTGTCTATGGGCCTCTTTGTGAGTGAGTATATGCGTATCCGTGTGAGTCTATGACTCTCTGTGTGAGTCTATGACTCTCTGTGTGAGTATATGGGTATCGGTGTGAGTATATGGGTCTTTGTATGAGTCTCTGTGTGAGTCTATGGGGCTCTGTGTGAGTCTATGGGTATCTGTGTGAGTCTATGGGTCTCTGTGTGAGTCTATGGGTCTCTGTGTCAGACTATGGGAATCTGTGTGAGACTATGGGTCTCTGTGTGAGTCTATGGGTCTTTGCGGGAGTCTGTGTGTGTGTGTCTATGGGCCTCATTGTGAGTGTATGTCCCTCTATGTGAGTCTATGAGTCTCTGTGTGAGTCTACGGGTATCTGTGTGAGTATCTGGGTCTGTGTGTCAGTTTGTGAGTCTCTGTGTGAGTCTATGGAGGTTTGTGTGAGTCTCCGTGTGAATCTATGAGTCTCTGTGTGAGTCTCTGTGTGCGTCTATGAGTCTCTGTGTGAGTCTACGGGTATCTGTGTGAGTATCTGGGTCTGTGTGTCAGTTTTTGAGTCTCTGTGTGAGTCTATGGGGGTTTGTGTGAGTCTTTGTGTGAGTCTATGAGTCTCTGTGTGCGTCTATGAGTCTCTGTGTGAGTCTACGGGTATCTGTGTGAGTATCTGGGTCTGTGTCAGTTTTTGAGTCTCTGTGTGAGTCTGAGGGTTTGTGTGAGTCTCTGTGTGAGCCTCTGTGTGAGTCTATGAGTCTCTGTGTAATATGAAGATGCACCTGGGGGGTAACTGGGCCATAGTGATAGGCTCTGCCGGCCTCAGCCCGCAGCCAATGGGCCGTCAAGCCAGGGGCGTAGCCTGTGGCTGCATAGCAACATCTGGAAGGTTTCAGGGGGCGAGGCTGATGATTGGCTGCGTGGTATCACGTGGGCCAGGTGTTATAAGGGGTGGAGAGAGACAGCTCCAGGTCAATGTGGAGAGGGGCTGAGAAGGAACCACGTATGTGTCATCGGCACGCCAGCGACCACGTGGCGGGCCGGACGCTGTCTCCTACACACACCGTCAACCAACGGTGTGAGGGAGCGAGGCAGCGAGCGGACGCCACGCTCGGGGAACGGAATAACGGGGGAAAGAGGAACCCAGCGTGTGAGGGAGCTGTGAATGAGGAACGAATAAAGAAAAGACAAAAGACACGGTCTCGTCTGGAGCGGATTTATTACATCTGTATGAGTCTCTGTGTGAATGTTTACAGTTCCCAGATGTCGTACACCACAATTTTGATCAAAAGTATTTAACGCAGCTGCTGCTCCAAAGTTTTTGGAACCAGCTCATAAGTTCCGTCTCTTGGTATCTCAATTCTGACATCTCTGTCCTCCTTTAAACTGACTCTATTATTAAAACCATTGGTTTCGTTCGCACGAGTGGTGTCCCAGTTTGTATCGCGTGGAGCCTTGGGATGATTAACTGATTTGGACTCACTCTCACCCCACAAAGTTAACCCAATATATACTAAAGGTATTGTGAACTATGTGTAATAAAACACTTCCATGACGGTCTTTGACTTGTGTCTTCTTTATTATTTATTTCTCGACGGCCTGACAGCTCTGCGTTCTTCCCACGTAAGCACCGCTCGCTCCGCGTTGCGCGGTGTGAGTTGTTGTCATCCCGCGCACGGCTCGCTCATGCTCCCCACTCCCACGCACCGCTGGCAGACGACGCGCAAGGAGACAGCCTCCGGACCGCCACGTGGCCGCTGGCGTTCCGGAGGCGCGAGACGTGGTCCTGCGTCCAGACTTCCTACACTGACCCCGAGCCTCTTCCTGCTTCCCCTTATAACCCCTCTCACACGTCACCAAGCCCCGCCTCTAGCCACGCCCCCTTACGAACCTTCCAGATGGTTCCCCACGAGCACCCTTGAACTCCGACCTTGAACTTTGGCCCAGATGATCCCGTCCACCTGAATGGCTAATGGCTGAAGCGGCGGAGCCTATCCCACCGATCGGCGACCGTCTGTGTACTCTCGTATCTCGATGCTGGTAATGATAATGACGAGGACAGAGCTCAACTCTGGGCTTTACGCTATCGAGGTCGTTTGGAAGAGCGTGGGGATGGTCGGGAAAACGTCGTCTGTGCGGCTCCAAGTCCAGCACGGTGAGTGAGCGGTATCTCCAATGCACTCTGAGGCCCCATTACGGAAAATGGTGTAGAGGCAGCGAATGTAACTGCAGAGGTATCGCGGATTCAGAAACTGATTTGAGACTTAGGGACGTATGTTGAACGTCTTTCTTACCCTACGTAGCCAAACATGGGGAATGGTAGCGTAGTGGTTAGCGCACTGCACTAGAAACCCGGTGACCAGAGTTCGATTCTCGCTCACGGCCATCACCAGTGACAATTATCTGAACCGATTCTGGCCCTCCCCTATATCGACTCAGCCTCAAACGAGTACCTGGTGCGGTGTGTAAACATTGCCACTGGGGAGACAAAGGTGGCTAGGCATGGTGCTGGCCACCCACCCCTTCGTGTGCCCGTACAGTTGTTCATAGGTGCTCGCTAACAGCAATTGCCCCAACAGTCCTGTTCAAACTATACAGGGGGATCTTGGTATTGGTCTTGAACATGTTTCGCCACTTTACATACCCAACTGTGCTCATCAAAGGTGCGGGAAAGGTATATTGGGTATCAGGATTTGTGTTTGGGTTGCGACTCAGATATGTTTCACGTTTCATTAATCAGGTGTAGCCCTGTGAGCCATGCGGCACTTGAGTCGGGTGCAACCGCAACAAACAAAATATGAACGGAGAGCATCTTAAAGTGACGAAGCGCAACAGAAACATCCTGGATAAACCAGCAAATCTTCGCGTGTTGTACGTATAACTTATTTCACACCGTACGTAGCCAACCATGTGAATTGAGACCGAGACAAACACGGCCTCAGTATCAGAGTCTGGATTGAAATTCGGGGCGCCTGGGTCTCGCGATCAGAGTTTGGATTGGGCTCCAGGATTGGGCACTAAGATCAGACTCTCAACTCTGACGCTAAGCTCCAGGATTGGGCGCTAAGATTAGACTCTCAACCCTGACTCTCAACTCAGCTCCAGGAGACACTTTTAATTGAGAAATCAGGGGGATCGTGACTCGTTGCATACAAAAGCAGAACTCCGATCAGCATCTCCAGCGTTGAATATAAAAAAAACTGTGATTCAGCCCATCTGCCAATATTGTCCCAATGTTACTTGAACGGTTTGCGCGATACATCTGTAGTGTCGCGGTAAATACAAATCTAATCGTGATAATTTATTATTTATTATTTACCAGCGATTTGCAACCACCCAGCTAGAAAATCTTGCAGGGTGGTGGTGGTGGGGGTTATGGTGGTGGTGGTGGGGGTGGTGGTGGTGGGGGTTGGGGTTGGTGGTGGTGGTGGTCTACACTACACAGTCTACACTACACTATACACTGCAGTATACACTACACTATACACTACACTATACACTACACTATACACTACACTATACACTACACTAAACACTACAGTCTACACTACACTACACACTACACTATATACTACACACTATACTATACAATACAGTCTACACTACACTATACACTGCAGATGCGTTTCCACGGCTGTTTAGAAGGCTCTTTGTCCCCATATTACGAAGCCACTGGAGCTATGCAACTTTTAAATCATCTAGATCGACACATTCATTTCTTTTTAAGAACTGCTTCTTCTTGTTGTGTTAAGTTTGCTCCGCTTCCCCCGCACCTCGGATTCGCACGATTGGCTACGTACCGTGCGAAAGAAGTTCAACATACATACCAACCATATAACACCATTATCTCCATATACTGTATATAAAAGGCAAAGTTGTGATTATGTGTGTCTGTTCAAAATGTTTAGCGTACTTCCAGACATGCTTGAAATTTGCCACGTGGGTACGTTCCAGACTGTACACCCTGCAAACATTATAAAAATAGACTTTTGTGTTTTTTTGGGGGGGGGAGCTCAATAATGTATTATTTTTTGCACGGCAAGTAAGCTGTGACGTCACATCTGTCATGTGACCCGCGCACGTGGAAGCATAACGCGTTGTAGTGTAGTGGTTCGCGCGCTGCGCTACGAACCCGGCGACTCGAGTTCGATTCCCGCTCACGGCCACCACCGGTGACGATTATTTGAACCGCTCATGGGCCTCCCCTACGTCGACTCAGCCTCAAACGAGTAACTGGTGTGTTGTGCTAACATCGCCACTGGGGAGACAAAGGCGACCGGGCGTGGTGAATCCAAGTCCCGGGCGAAGCTGGGCAGTAAAGCTAGTACAGTCTACTCGCGAAAGGCCACAACTAACCCAGCAATAGCTAAGTTGGTATACAAAGAGGTTGCTCGTGAAAGGTCGAAAAATAGAATGATGCGACAATATATAATACATACTGCAGTATATATTACAGTGTATATACAGTCTATATATATTCTAGAGTATATACTACAGTCTATATAAACCGCACATGCCCAGCTGCGAGGTCACGAGAGCCGCGTTCTACAGCGAGCAAACTTGGATCGCGACATTCAACGGCTCCTCCTGGGCCCAGAACGGCAGCCTCACCACAGCACCCACCGCTCCCTACAGCCTCACCACAGCACCCACCACTCCCGAGAGCCTCAGCACCCACCACTCCCTCGAGCCTCACCACAACATCCACCACTCTCTACAGCCTCTCCACAACACCCACCACTCCCTACAGCCTCACCACAACACCCACCACTCGCGAGAGCCTCACCACAGCACCCACCACTCCCTACAGCTTGACCACAGCACTCACCACTCCGTAGAGCCTCACCACGCACCCACCACTTCCTACAACCTCACCACAACACCCACCACTCCCTACAGCTCCTAATTATACTACACAGAGACGTTATAGCCGAGTTTGAATCACAAAGAAAGATAAGGCAAAGCTCTGGGGCCACCTACGTGAGTAGTTTCGGTCCTATATAAGTCTATAGGTCTCTGTGTGAGTACGAGCACGGGGGGTTTATATGTAAAAGTAGTTTTTCTGCACTCTTTGGTTCTTTCGGTAAAGTCACGTACATATAAAATAAATCACGACGTTTCGGGCGCAACACAAGCGTCCATCATCAGGTGGGAAAGCGTAGTCTGCTGCTGAGGCTTTGATTTTATACCTACATGACTTTACCGAAAGAATCAAAGAGTATGGATTCCTGCAGTCACGAAAGCTTTAAATCAATATAGTTTTTTCTGTGTGTTTATTAGTCTCAGGGACCCTCTGTGTCTGTGGTGTGAGTCTTGGGGTCTCTGGGAGTCTCAGTCTCCATGTGAGTCAATGGATCTCTGTCTACGTGTTGTGACGCCGACGCACCTTCTTACTACGAGCTTTTATCTTGGACGCAACACTAATTCTTCGTCTTCTCTCCAACCTTTTTATATCCTCCGAGCCCCCCTTTTTCTGGAAGCTTCGCTCACCCCATTTCATTCAACCAAACCCTTGTCCTGCTCCAACAGTTGTCAACCGTCGCCCCTACAATCAACGCTCGTTTCACCGCTTTTACATTTGAATCTCTCATAAAACCGTGTGAATCTATTGTCGACTTTGAGGCCTCCTTGCACCAATCAGAGGCCTTGATTGACTTCCTGGCTGTCCATTCACAAGTACGGTTATGTCAGCTAAGTGGTATGTTGCCTTGGTCATTGTGTAATAAAAGACTCCGTCAGGCACTGCTGGTCTCCGTTTGTCTTTTATTCAGGTTCTTCTGCGCACCCCACTGGCCTCCTCCCGGGCCAGTGTCGTCTCGCGCGCACCCCGCGCACGCTCCCTCTCGCATGGCACGCACGTTCTCTCTCTTTCTCGCGTGCCACGCACGCTCTCTCTCTCTCTCGCGTGCCACGAACGCTCCTCCGTTAGCGCCTCTATTCCCGCACTCCGCACACCGCTGGCCGACGGCGTGCTGAGGTCCTTCGGCCACGTGGCCGATGGCACGGATCTTTTCCTCACCACCCAACGTGGCTCAGCCTCTTAACTTCCCCGACTGCCTCGATCTCTTCCAGGCTCCCCCTTATATCCATTCCCCCCACGTGACCCTGACTCCCGCCTCCCGGAAAGTCAGATCCGGCGTTCCCATACTACCCCACTGGCTCCGCCCCCATTCACCTCGCCTCCCATTGGAGCCGAGGTGAACGGTGGCCCCTCCCACATGCCCCACAGACCAGGCTCCGCCCCCCAATGCCCCGGGCCGCGTGATTGGACCAGAGGCCAGCAACAACCCCATTTATGCTCGCATTATAATTGTATCTCCACCACCCCCCATTTTTTTAAAACGAGCCATCCCGGCTCACACCAGGGAGGGACATTAGCAGTCCAACAGACCACGGGAAGCCAAGGGGAACTCCACCCAATCGAACTTGAGGATCCTGTAACAATGTGCCCCTGTATCCGACATGGCAATGACCATTAACATGAAAAATTAATTGCGTGGTGAGTATTTTTGTGGATTGTACACATCCCACAATTAGTTAACAACAACAACAATATTTTGGAACAACAAGGTGCAACAAATCCCTGCTCCATCCAGGGACAGTGTTAGTGCAATAGTGCACATCTTGCGCAGGTCCTCGTTGCCTGACCGGCGTACTCTGCAGGGTCCCACGGTGAGCCGTCCTGGATTACTTTCGGTCCTGTGGGTGCACAGAATCATGCACGGATGACATCAGTGCTTCAGACGGCTGCAATGGCTTGTCGGACACCCCAGACTCCAGCAGAACAGGGCATGGAGATGAGGTCCATGGGTGATGATGAAGGTAAGGCTTTCGGCGCAAATGGATGAACACACCAATGGCGATGTCGCGACTGTATACGCATGCATTGCAGCTGATTCACCTCGACAATTTTGACCGGGCCCTACCATGGCCAATCCAATTTGAGAGAGGTATCTAATGGGATCTGCGGCAATGCGACCATGCTTTGTCGCCCTCCTGCCCAGGGAAGTGTATGAATCTGTCACATTGTATTTCACTTGTAATCGGCCTGAGATTTCCAGGTGTTCGCTATTGCCGCTGTCCGGACTTCGTGCAGTCGGGCGAGCATGACCTGTAAGAACGCCGGTTGATCGGACATGCGTGCAGGTGCCGTACCCAGTTGATTTTTCTATGGGAGGTTCAGATTACCTGCTGTAGATGAGGTAGAAGGAGGAATATCCCGTAGAGGCATGTGGGGCCAACCTAATATGCTGCCAAGACCCCCGGAACATGGAGTTCCCAGTCAGTTTGCGCTGTCTCTATGGCTTGGCAGACCCATCGCGTAGTCGCTATACGATTCTTCTGCCCGTGCCGGTGCCTCCAAGACGGTAGCCATGTATCAGCCAGCGCCCAAGGACCCGTGTGTGTGTATACACACACGGGTGTGTGTGTACATACAAACGGGTACACACACACGGGTCCTCGTGAGGTAACTTTGACAATGCATCAGCATTTCCGTGTGCTAGGCCCTTCCAATGTATAATTTAATACGAGTGTAGTGGTTTAATACGCGCCAAGGGGGAAAATTGCTCACACGTGCGTGTGGGGTACAGTGGGGGCATATCGGGGCACGCAGCTGCTGTCAAGGGCCGAAAGGGAGTCGGAGATGGGCCGCTGGACATTTAAGGACGCTAGGCTGTGATTGGCTGGTTGTTGTTGTTGTGCGTGGGATGGCGCCTCCAAGTCTGGGAAAAGAGACAGGTGTCAGCGGGGGGCTTGGGGCAAGGGGCGTCGGGGGGGACGCCAACCAATTAATTAAGAATTAATAAGGGTGGGGATAAATAGAAGGGGATTTGAGATTTGCGGGGAGTTGGAGCGGAGTCGTGCCTGGGAGCGGATGGAGATGGTCGGAGCTGAAGAGAAGTTTAGAGTAGCAGTGGAATAACAAAAGAAGTATAGGGTAGCAGTGGAGTAACAGAAGAAGTATAGAGTAGCAGTGGAGTAACGGGAAGTATAGGGTAGCAGTGGAGTGAAGGAGGAAGTATCGTGTAGCGGCTAGAGTGGAGTGAGACGGAGAAGCCGCGAGAGAGCGGCTGGAGTGAGGCGGAGAGACCGCGAGAAAGCGGCGAGAGTGAGACGGAGAAGCCGAGAGAGGGCGGCCGGCCTGTGACGGAGGAGCGGAGAGGAGAGTCGGGAGAGATGGCGGAGTGAGGTGAGCGAGACCGGCGGAGCGGGGTGAGCGAGACCGGCGGAGCACGGCGAGTGAGCGGAGAACGTTCCGGAGGAATGTGGCTGGAATGTGCTGCATTAGTAGAAATAAAGTGATGACAGAAAAGCAAGAAGTTGTCCGTGTAAAGTACAGCACTACACGAGTACTCCTGAAATTTTTACAGATATATAAGGCATGAGTCCCACAGCAATCCTACTAGAACCAAATCCATCAGCCTTTTAAACGGTACAGTCCGTGAGGTGTACGGAACGCTATTTCAGACTTTGAGGACTCTTTTGAGGGCAGTTGCCAAAATTCCGACAGCAAGTCTAATGTGGAAAGAAATGTATCTCCAGATAAGGCGTCTAAGGAATCGTCAATGCGCAGGAGGGGGTTTGCGTCAGCCAATGTCACTTTATTAAGGTGGTGAAAATCAACGCAGAGTGCTATTTTTTTTTTTAGCTCAACAGGAACCCCCCAAGGGCTGTTGGATGGTGAAATGATCTCCGCCGCTAGCATGTCGTCCACAGCCTTTTGTCGGTTCAGTTTTTCGACTGCAATCATATAATATGAATTTAGCCCAATAGGGGGCGAATCTCCCAAACCGATTTGATGTGACATTAAGGACGTGCAGCCTATGTCATACTGCCCCCTGCTGAATAAATCGGAAAACTGCAGAAGTCTTGATTTAAATTGGCACTTACGTTTCCAACAGCTGTGCATTTTCTCCACAAAGCTTTTCTAACCAATTTTCATCGGATCATGGCGGTTCTTTATCGACTCCCGCAAACAACATCTACAGCGGGTTATTCGACTCTAAAAATGAAGGTATCACATGAGCTAGTACCGTCCACGCCTAAACAGTGAACGCACCCTCCCTTACATTGAGCACTTGCAGGAACGGTCTTTGATCCGCATTGAAGACTGTCTCTGAGCCTACCAACGTTAACCTGTGGGTCATTGCCGTCGATGGGGAGACCGCAATCAGTGAGTTAACCCGCGTCACCACTAGTGGTTTGCAGTATCATAATCATATGAACATTTACGTGCCTGGAGGTAAAATCACAGACTCACTGACCAGGTGGTGAAAGGTGATGATTTAATAAATGCGTAAAGTACACTATCTAGCTGGGTGTATGGGGTGTCGTGACTCACCTGGTGTTATATTGCAGCGGCTGCTGTTGAAGAGGTGGATGCTGTTGATGATGACGGTAGAGGGTCACTCCGGCATTCCGGCGCGATGTGCCTGGGTCAGCCGCAGTGATGGTATGAGATTGGTAGGCTATGCCGCGGAGTTGCTGTCTCCCCTCTCGGTGCCCAAACTCGAAGTATGGGTCTCCATGGGTCTCATCTATGGTTCTAGATGAGTATGGATCGCTATGGGTCTCCTCTATGGTTCTAATATGAATTTCGGTCTCAATGGGTCTCCTCTCAGGATCTATGTGAGAATGGTCTCCATTGGTCACCTCTATGATTCCATATGAGTTTGGGTCTCTATTGGTCTCCTCTATGGATCAATATGAGTATGGGTCTCCATGGGTCTTCTCTATTCTAGATTTGAAGCTTTCGTGACTGCAATGATTCATATTCTTAGGTTTTTTTCGGTAAAGTCACGTAGGTAAAAAAAACTTAAAATTAAAATAAATGAAAGTAAAATAAAAAATAAAAATCACGACGTTTCGGAGGCAACACAAGCTTCCGTCTTCAGGTGGAACCGTCACAGCCCGACAGCTGTATCAAGAAAATGAGAGATTACAAGAGATACCACTCCGTATATATAATGGTTGAGGGGGGGGGAAGGGCCAGGACCGGCCCACTTTTTATTATTATGGTAAGGTGCGGCTTGAGACTACGAATAGACTACATAACAAATGACTGAGCCTTTATTATGGAGAGGTGAGGTTTGTGACTACGCCTAGCCTACATAACAAAATGCTGCAAATGAGACCGAGCCTTTGCCATGTAGATGGTAATAGACTACATAACAAATGACTGAGCCTTTATTATGGAGAGGTTCGGTTTGTGACTACGCCTAGCCTACATAACAAAATGCTGCAAATGAGACCGAGCCTCTGCCATGTAGATGGTAAAAGCACAAAAGCAGGTCAGAAAAAAACAGCCTCCTGCTGTGTTGTTTGGTGGGTAAAACTTATACCAGGAAATCAGTGTGTGAAAAAAGCTAAACCTGGTAAAAGAAAACTGGCTGTCTATCAGTAACCTGTAATAGTTGTCTGTCAAATAAGATGGTCCAAATAAGTGTAGTTAAATCTTTTTTGCATGGTTAATCACATCTTTCCAATGATTATTCAGTTTGTAACCATCAACACGGTTGAAATTATGTCTGTGTTTGTATATTTGTATGGCTTCGTGTACAAACCTTTGATGGTAGCCAGGAGGTTTGCAGAGCACCTTGGTCTCGGAAAAGACAATTTCATGAGAGCCCACAGAGTTGTAGCAATGATCGGCAACGGCCGAAGAATCAGTTCTGCCGTGTTTCAGATCTGACTTGTGCTCGCGGACACGATCAGAAACATGACGTTTCGTTTCTCCAATGTAGCAATCACCACAACTGCAACTCAGTTTGTAGACTCCAGGATACTGTAAGTCAGGAACGACATCCTTCACAGATGGAATCAGATCACGGATTTTATGCACTGTACTGATTCAGTTCCTGGCCCTTCCCCCCCCCCCCCCTCTCAACCATTATATATACGGAGTGGTATATCTTGTAATCTCTCATTTACTTGATACAGCTGTCGGGCTGTGACGGTTCCACCTGAAGACGGAAGCTTGTGTTGCCTCCGAAACGTCGTGATTTTTATTTTACTTTTATTAATTTTAATTTTTAGTTTTTTTTTACCTACGTGACTTTACCGAAAAAAACCTAAGAATATAATATGGTCTTCTCTATGTTTCTGTATAAGTATGGGTTTCCTATATGGTTAAAAATGAGTATGGGTCTCCTCTATGCTGCTATTCGAGTATGGATATCATCTATGGTTCCATATGAGTATGGGTCTCTATGGGTCTCCTCTAGGAGCTGAGTTGTTAAGTTTAGTCTCACCCTATAACTTGAATGAACAGGCAACTCGTCGTGCAAAGGCGGTGGGGGCTGAGTAAGTGACTGAGGAGAGGCTCTGGAGTTTGTGCGTTCCATGGAGCTTTTGGCACAGTCAGATAGACGTTTTTGATCTCCGTCGAAAACTCGTTCTGTCGTCTCCACGCGACCTTCAGGATGTAGAAGCCAGCCCCGTATCCTCACACTCCTCCTGCCTTGCTGCTAGCACACCTCATTACAATGCGATCTTGTTTTTGGTGAGATAAAATAGTTTACACTTTTCAAGTGAAATTCTCAAAGTAAAAAATAAATGTGAAAGAAAAGTGAATGACATATCGGTCTTTATCCCTACTTGCAACCTTCCACTGAAAATCAACTTCCCCTGTAAACGAGCAGCACTGCACCATAGACTCAACATTACATCACTGCAACATAGACTCAACACTGCACCATAGACTCAATAATGCAATAAAGACTCAACAATGCATATTGCACTCACCACAGCACCATAGACTCGTCAACACTACAATAGACTCAGCACTGCACCATAGACTGAACATTGTTTATAGACTCAACACTGCACCATAGAATCGTCATCACTACCATAGACTCCTCAACACTGCACCATACACTCAATAATGCACAGACTCAACAATCCACCATGGACTCAACACTGCATTATAATCTCAACATTGCAGCATAGACTCAAAACTGCCCATAAACTCAACACAGCACTCTAGACTCAATACTGCACCATGGACTCAGCAATGCACTATAGACTCAACGCTGCACCATAAACTCAAAACGAACGGTTCGTAAGTCGGGAAACAATAATGCACTGGATTTAAATGTGTTTTGAAATGTATTATGGTAAAAAAAAAATGTTAAACTCATGATTAAGTAGAAATATTGTACATTTGCGTGTAACACTGTAACAAAAATACTGTACAGTAAATAAAACATAATGCACAGAAACAAATGAGAAGAAATAGTTGTATTATTACACGCTTTTATTTAACTCACCGTCTGTTGTTGTTGTCGTATCCTCAAATCATGTAACTCAATTTTAACCCACTTCCCAATGTAGTATCGACTGCAAACTTGGTATACTTATGTCATACTGATGACAATACTATATTTTATCAAACATTTTTTTTATACGTTATGTTTTGGCTTGGGTCTAATTGTCCACGCTCAACTCACGTTGGCTGTAAATCACCACAGTCCCTGACGTTATGGCAAGCTTCGGGGCCACTTCCTGGAGTCGTGTAGTTCTGCCATTACGAGTACGGTACATTTCATTCAGGAAAAAAACACTTTTTTTAATTGCTTATTTTCACTAATCTTGAGTCCTGTTGCCAGATTGGAGTCGGAAGGGGGGGTGTCAATTAGCCACCACAATATAGACAACGCGTTCTACCTAATTAAATCGACTTTGTAATAAATGTTTTCTCATACAACATCAGAGTGCAGCGCCACATTAAATACGCACTACAATGACAATAGTTTAAAGCGATTTGAAGCATGTTTTATTGTTTTTGGAGGGGGGCAGAGCTTTGTGACGTCATATTTGAGGGGAGGTCTGAATTTTTGTGACGCCGTGTGACGAAAGGGGGGGGGGTCAAAATTCGTGTGACGTCATTTATGGACGGCCCTTTAACAGACTGTAGGAGCAAGTGCTGTTAGCGAGTAGCACTTATTATGGACCGTAGGGCACACGATGGTAGTTGGGTGGACAACACCAAGCACGGCCGTCTTTGTTTTCCCAGTTGTGATGGTTACACAACACACCAGGCACTGGCGTTGACTGTGAGCAAGAAACGCACTTGGGTCGCCGCTTTTGTAGCGCAGTGCGGCTACCGCGACACTTCTGCTCCCCACACACATTGACTTGCACACACACACACGTGCACACACGCGAACACTCACTCCCAACGTGAGACCGACTCATCACTCCTCGTGGAGGATGACTCCTCTGAGTAAAAGAGTTCCGCGGTTCATTTTGCAATTGCGAGTTCGCGTTTTAAATCAATGCTAATTTGTTTTTCTTTTATGAAAGCTGGTTCATAAGTACGAGCATTTCGAAGTCGGGCGTTCGTAAGTCGATGACTGCAAAGTTAATTTTCACAGACGTCCAGTAGTTCACATATTGTCATTAGATGTTTGACCGTGATTTTTACTTTCTGATGGTGGTGTCTACCTCCTGTTGGTGGTTTCTTCTTCTTAGTCGTCGCGTGGAGACGGAGAGGCAAGGAGAGGTTTGAAAGGAAGAGCATCTACCTGACTGTGGCAAACCGTAAGCCCCATGGGTTCTCTCAGGACCCATTTGGGACAAACACTGGCTGCAATGTAGTGTATAGTGTAGTGTATAGTATAGTGTATAGTGTAGTGTATAGTAGTGTGTAGTGTACTGTATCTTGTGCTTTTATCGCAGCATACATAGCAGAAACGTGTTAATCGGAGGTACGATGGAAAGACAACCCATATCACTACCATTATCACTACACCTACCACTATCACTACCTCTATCACTACCCCTGTCACTACCCCTATCACAACACGTACCCCTATAACTACCAATATCACTACACCTACCAATATCACTAACCCTATCACTACCCCTGTCACTACCCCTATCACTACACCTACCCGTATTGGGGGTAGTGATACAGGAAGGTTAAGTGATTGGGATAGTGATAGTGGTAGTGATTGGCGTAGTGATGGAGGTCGTGATAGGTGCAGTGATAGTGATAGGTGTAGACATGGCATAGAGTAGCGGTACGTTGCGCTCGGAAGAAGAGACGCCAATGTGTTTCAGGTCAACCCCTACAAGAGATGGCATGTACGCACCATATTCACGGAGACGTCGATTGTTGTCGGGACGTTTTATCACGGAGGACGGTGCACGCGGTGACGTCACAGACAATTGCATGTTTTTGTGATGACGTCACATGCACGTGCAAGATCCAATCCTGTTTTTTATTTTGTCCAGGCCGTCAGCTCAAAAAGAAGAGAAATTAATGCGTGGCTATTGTGTCAAGTAGACAATCAGCTCAACAAAGTTGAGTGAATGAATGGGGGCATCCCAACAACAGATAGCGGGTAAAACAGACAGAAGTGCAAGGCAACATCTCTGTGTCTCGTTTAATGTTTTTCTTTCTCGGCCTTACAATCATTTATTCCGGAGTCGTAACATTATGAACTTTTGCGTGCCTGAAGCTGCAATCCCAGACTCAATGATCAGGTGGTGAGAGGTGATGATTTAATAGATGCATGAGGTAAAGTGTCTAGCTGGTGGGGTGTCTTGACTCACCCGGTGTTATATTGCAGCAGCTGCCGATGAAGAGTTGGATGCTGTTGGTGCTGACGGTCGAGGGTCGTTCTGGCACCCCGGCGCGATGTGCCTGGGTCAGCCGCAGCGATGGATGGTGATGGGTGGTCTCCATGGCGGAGTTTCTGTTTCCCCTCTTGGTGACCAACCTCAAGGTGTGGGATTCTTCTATGCTTCTATATAAGTGTAGGGCTGTTATAAAGGGGCTGTTTGTACATAGGAGCAAACGGCGAACAAACACAGTGGGCGGAGCTCCGGGAGTAAACGGGGGGGGTGCCCGCAACAACGTCCGCATCGGGCTGCCCGGCGGTTGTGATCCGGGAGGGGGTATAAAAGGGGATGACAGAGAGAGCTCGGGGCTCAGTATTAGAATGAAGAAGGGAAGACTGAAGACCCGGGTAGCTAGAGCCCTGGACTCCCCTGAGACGCCGCCCTTGTCAGGGCCGCGCAGGACCGAGCCAGCGGCGTGGTCCCGTGAACCAGAGTCAGCACTCTGGGACTCCGGGTACTGTAGCCCGACTCACCAGTGTCGGGCCAGACAGCCTCCCCTAGCCCGTTAGTGGAGGACTCGGGGGTAGGTCAGGGATAGCTAGGGGTGTATCCCCAGTTATACGGGTGAGGGGGCCGATACCCCCTCCAGTGCTGTCCTGTCGTGACGACTTGTAAAATAAATACACGTGTGCCTCAACCTCGGTGTCAAGCGTCCTCACCGGTACTTCATCTGGTGTCAGAAGTACTACGAACATGGAAACACGCCATACTGCTCGAGCCAGAGTACCACAGGAGGAGGACACTGCTGAGATCGTCGAGCCCGAGACGGCTCAACAAGACATGGTGCAGCCGGGGCCTGACGCCTTCTTACCGGGGCATCAGCATGAAGAGGGGCCGCAGCCCCTCGTAGGCCTTTCGCTAAGGGCATTGGGGATCAGGGTGTTGTGCTGGGACCGTCTAGGGCCGGGGTTAATGGGCCTCATTTAATTCCGGCCCAGACCGTCGTAAGAGGGGACGGGGACCCTTTCATCGCGGTCCTCAATGTGGGGTCGCAGACAGTAGTGGTTCCTCAAGGGACGGTGCTCGCTCACGCGACGCTGGTGCCCTGCGAGGAACCTGTCGCGAACCACGTTGACACTGCTTCCCGGACACACCCGCATTCGGACGGCGATGAAGGACGACGCGCTTTGTGCGGGATCGACGGACCTGTCCAATTCAGAGCGCCAACAGCTTAGATCGCTGCTGAAGGAATTTTCCGACGTTTTCAGTCGGAATAAATACGATTTGGGTTGTACTCACCTGCTGCGTCACCATATTGACACGGGTGACAGCGCGCCAATTCGCCAAAATCCGTTTTGGTTGAGTCCCGCCGAAAAGGACCATGTCAAATCGGCTGTCGATGACATGTTAGCCGCCGACATCATTTCTCCCTCCACCAGCCCTTGGGGAGCGCCGATTGTCCTGGTTAAAAAGCAGGATGGCTCGTTGCGGTTTTGCGTGGATTTTCGGCGCGTTAATAAAATTTCGGTTGCCGACGCATACCCGCTCCCACGGATGGACGAATCGCTGGACGCCTTGGCGGGAGCGCGATTCTTCTCCACACTAGATTTACTTTCGGGATTCTGGCAGCTTCCTCTGGACGATGATTCAAAGCCTAAAACTGCTTTCCGTACACCGCACGGCCTGTTCCAATTCAACCGGTTGCCGATGGGCTTACACTCAGCGCTGGCAACTTTCCAGCGATTGATGGAATTGGTTTTGGCTGGATTGCAATGGGAGTCGTGCCTGATTTATTTGGATGACGTTATTGTCTTTGGAAAAACTTTTGACGAACATCTCCAGAGGTTGCGGGCGGTTTTCCAAAAGATGCGGGCTGCTAATTTGAAATTTAAGCCCCAAAAATGCCATTTGTTACGCGAGTCGGTGCGTTATTTGGGGCACATCGTGGGGCGCTCAGGTATTGCTACCGATCCCGCCAAAACGCAGTGTGTCAGCTCCTGGCCGACTCCAACCTCGGTGGGGGAGGTGAGGAGTTTTATTGGCTTCGCGTCGTATTACCGACGCTTCGTCGCTAATTTTGCGACGATTGCCAAACCCCTACACGCTTTAACATCTAAAGGGGTTCGGTTCCACTGGGGTCGGGATGAGGAAGCTGCTTTCTGCTCCCTTCGGGACGCCTTGGTGAAAGCTCCTCCCTTGATTTACCCAGATTTTTCGAGGCCGTTTTTGCTCGACACCGACGCGAGCAACACGGGTATTGGAGGCGTGCTTTCCCAGGTGGTTGACGGCGTGGAACGGGTGGTTGCGTACGGCAGTCGGGTGTTGTCTCCAGCGGAGCAAAGATATTGTGTCACCCGTAGGGAACTGTTGGCAATTGTCTATTTCATCCAACAGTATCGCCCATATCTGTACGGTCAGCATTTCACCGTCCGTACAGATCATGCGGCACTGCAGTACGCCCTGAAGGTTCAACAGCCATCGGGACAATTGTCCCGATGGTTGGAGGTCCCCCAGGATTTCGATTTCGAAACCACCTACCGTAAGGGCGTTCGCCACACCAACGCGGACGCTCTGTCGCGCATGCCAACCGCCTCCGAATGTGCATGCCTCCTGGGGTCGGGGCGTTGCAGGCCAGCAGGGGACATGCCGGTTCCAGTCCTGGCGGCCGCCGCCGATGATGAAACATTGCTCCCCGATGATATCGCGGAACAGGGAAGAGATTCCCTGCTTGGGTTGCCCGTTAATGGATGGGGGCGCCTCCAGATGGAGGATACCTCCCTCCTCGCGCTGCGTCGTCGCGCCGGGGAGAGGGGGCGTGGGACGGGTGATGCCGACGCATGGGAAATGCACGGGGGGTTGCTTATGCATTGCGACGGGAAATCCCACTGTCACCGGCTGGTGGTCCCTTCTGGGTTACGGGGTAAGGTGGTGTGAGCTGCTCATGAGCGCCTCCTCCACCTGGGTACCCAAAAGACCCTCGCCTCGCTCCAGCTTGACTTTTTTTGGCCGGGCATGACACGGGATGTCACGGAGCTGTTGGCAGCATGCCCTCGGTGTGCGCAGCGCAAACCACCAGCACGGGAGTCGAACCCGCCGTTGCAGTCCATCACAGTCTCCAGGGTGAACGAACTTGTAGCGCTGGATATCCTGGGCCCATTCCCCGCCACCCCTAGGGGCAATAGATATTTGTTAACAGGGGTTGAGTACTTTACGCGCTTGCCTATGGCCTGGCCCCTGGCCAATCAGTCGGCAGCAGCCATCGTGGACGCCTTTGTCCAAGGCTACGTCATGGACAAAGGTGCTCCGGAGCGGCTGCTGACCGACCAGGGTAAAAAATTTTCCGGGAAACTCCTCAAACAACTCTGTGATCTCCTGGGTACGAAGAAAATTCGTACCTCTCCCTATCACCCGCAAACTGACGGGATGGTCGAGCGTCTGCATCGCACCATCACGTCTATGTTGTCGCACCAGGTTTCGGAGTCACAGACCAATTGGGACTTGCAAATTCAAGGGGTCCTGGCAGCATATAGATTGGCCCCCCATGCTGCGACGGGATTTTCACCCTTCTTTCTCATGTATCTGCAGCTGTTCGGGCACAGCTGCAGATCCCCGCGCCGCTGGGTAAGACAAAATTGGACGAACACGTTAAATTTAACCTTGAAAAACTGACTGAGGCACGGGATGCTGCCATGCTAAATTCTGACAGGCGTCAAAAGGCGAATGAGCGCCTCAGACTGGCACGCGCGCACGTGCTGCAGTGGAAGCCAGGGGACAGGGCATGGCTGCACTGTCCCCAGGTACCACTCGCGACCTCCTCGAAACTGGTGCGGCCATGGCGGGGCCCCATCGAGGTGGTCGAGGTTTTGCGACCTCAGTGCGTTCGTATCAAGTGGGGGAAGCGCCGGTGGTTCGTTCACCCCTCTAGGCTAAAACCCTTCGTTGCGGTGCGAGGCCCTACTCCACACACGCAAGGCCAAACATGTGGGGGGTCGACCGACTCGGAGGGTCCGTCTCTGTTGCTCTCGCCTGACGTCTTGCCGGCTGTTCCGCCCCCAGGTACTTCAGGAATGACGGGCTCGCGCCCAACAACCCACACGGGGGATGCCGAGGGTCTCGCCACTCCAATCGCGGACTCACCTCGAAAGGGACAGCTGCCGCCGGATGGTCCGCCATCTGGGGTTGGCCCATGTGACGGGCCTGCGGCAAGGACGCGCGCAAAAATGCGCAGACTCTTGTAATGCACAGAAAGAGGAAGAATTTTTTTTTTTTTCACGTGTTATGGTTACTGTGCGCTGCGTTGGTGGGGTGCTCCTGGCACGTTGTTGTGTGTGGGTGTTGTGTGTGTGTTGTGTGTGTGTTGTGTGTGTGTTGTGTGTGTGTTGTGTGTGTGTTGTGTGTGTGTTGTGTGTGTGTTGTGTGTGCGCTGGGGGTTCCTGGCGAATGTATATACTTTGCTTTTACGGATTTCGTATTTATTCGGGGGGGGGGGGGGGCGCGTCGGTTTATTCTCCCTTCGGGGGTATGGTTATTGTTGTTGTTCAATTCGCGTTCTGTTGAAAAAAATGAGGCACACACGAGGGTCAAGGGGTAAAGGTACCTTTATTGGAATTGTTGCAGCCGGGACGGCTGCGAGCTGTGCAGGGGGGGGGGTGATGTAGGGCTGTTATAAAGGGGCTGTTTGTACATAGGAGCAAACGGCGAACAAACACAGTGGGCGGAGCTCCGGGAGTAAACGGGGGGGGTGCCCGCAACAACGTCCGCATCGGGCTGCCCGGCGGTTGTGATCCGGGAGGGGGTATAAAAGGGGATGACAGAGAGAGCTCGGGGCTCAGTATTAGAACGAAGAAGGGAAGACTGAAGACCCGGGTAGCTAGAGCCCTGGACTCCCCTGAGACGCCGCCCTTGTTAGGGCCGCGCAGGACCGAGCCAGCGGCGTGGTCCCGTGAACCAGAGTCAGCACTCTGGGACTCCAGGTACCGTAGCCCGACTCACCAGTGTCGGGCCAGACAGCCTCCCCTAGCCCGTTAGTGGAGGACTCGGGGGTAGGTCAGGGATAGCTAGGGGTGTATCCCCAGTTATACGGGTGAGGGGGCCGATACCCCCTCCAGTGCTGTCCTGTCGTGACGACTTGTAAAATAAATACACGTGTGCCTCAACCTCGGTGTCAAGCGTCCTCACCGGTACTTCATAAGTATGGGTCTCCTCTATGGTTATATATGAGCATAGATCGCTATAGGTATCATCTATGGTTCTGTCTAAGTTTGGGTCACTATGGGTCTCCTCTATGAATCGATATGAGTATGGATATGTATGGATCACCTCTATGGTTCTATACTAGTGTAGTGACATAAGAAGGGAGGGGCTGCTGGGGGCTCTGGGACCCTGGGCGGCCCAGGCGCTTGGGCACCTTGGCGCCGGGCGCTGGGTTCCCAGGCGGCCCAGACGCTTAAGCCTCTTGGCGCCAGGCGTTGGGTTCCCGGGCGGCCCAGGCGCTTAAGCCCCTTGGCGCCACCAACGGGGGGGCTGTGTGTGCTCTGTGGGATATCTGGGGGCGCACACGGCCCCACCCCTCGTTGGGGACTAGGCATAAAAGGGGAGCTCCCTGGACTATCAGGGCTAGTTGTAGCTCAAGACCCAAAACCAAAGACCAGCCATCTGAGAACCCTGGGACGTGTGAAGGCCAGTGGTGGGACTCTGGAACTCCCGGCACTACGTCCGTGTGAGGGCGAGTTCCAGAGCATAGCCAGTGTAGTGTATCTAGGCTGTGGGTGTTGGATTGTTGGACTGGACTGTTGGAGTGCTGTTGGATTGGAATAAAGAAGTTACCTCTACAAGTGTCTCCGGAACCCATTACACTAGTATGGGTCTCCTCTATGTTTCCATATGAGTATTTGTCTCCTCTATGGTTCTATATGAGTATGGGTCTCCTCTATGTTTATATATAACTATGGGTCTCTATGGGTCCCATCTATGGTTCTATATGAGTATGGGTCTCCTGTATGGTTCTATATAACTATGGGTCTCATCTATGGTTCTATATGGGTCTCTATGGGTCTCTATGTTTCTCTATGGGTCTCTTCTAGGAGCAATTTCGTGGGGTATTACACGTGCTAAAATGAAAAAAAAAAAGAATTGCTGAGTTTTGTAGTTTAGTCCCACCCTATAACTTGAATGAACAGGCAACTCGTAGTGCAAGGCAGTGGGGGCTGAGTGAGCGAGTGAGGAGCGGCTCTGGAATTTGTGCGTTCCAGGGAGTTTTTGGCACAGTCAGATAGACGTTTCCAATCTCAGGCCAATACTCGTTCTGTCGTCTCCACGCGACCTTCAGGATGTAGAAGCCAGCCCCGTGTCCTCACCCTCCTCCTGTCTGCTGCTAGCACACCTCATTGCAATGCAATGTTGTTCTTCGTATGATAACAAAATAATTAATACTTTTCAAGTGAAATTCTAAAAGTAAAAAATGTGAAAAGAAAAGTGAATGACATTTCGTTTCTTCTCCTTCCTTATAACCGCCACTGAAAATCAATTTCGATTTAAAGCTTTCGTGACTGCAGGGATTCATATTCTTGGTTCTTTCGGTAAAGTAACGTAGAAGGGCAATAATAAAATAATACAAATAAAACAATACAATTATCACGACGTTTCGGCCACAACGCAAGCAGCCGTCTTCAGGTGAAGAACAGAGTTGTCGGAAAGACAGCGTCCTAATGAACACTGCTAAGCTTGGCAGCGTATTTTAAGCTGGGTGGAAGGAGCAGAGAGCCTTTACTGAAATCAACTTCCCCTGTAAACGAGCAGCACTGCACCATAGACTTAACATTACATCAAATACTGAACACTGCAACATAGACTCAACACTGCACCATAGACTCAATACTGCACCATAGATTCAACACTGCACCATAGACTCAACAATGCAACAAAGACTCAACAATGCAACAAAGACTCAACAATGCATATTACACTCACCACTGCAGTATACTTTAGTTGTTTACGTGGTGGTTTAGTTACTGCAGATACATACTATTAACATTCCTTCTCTTTATTAATGCTACCCCTACCCCCTCCCTTTGATGCTGCTAATCCTGCATAATGCACGGGCAAAATGACTTTAAACCCCTCGCCAAACCTCCTACGCATTTCACAAGTAGCACTAATCGCATATCTGCATTTCCCATAAATATTCTAAATTTCTCTTGATATGCAGATTCTTTTGTCAAGGCGCTCTCCCCCCCTCCAACCCAGCTTAAAAAAGACGCTCCAAGCCTGGGGTTGTCATTCAGACTCTGTCTTCTCGACAGACCTGTTCTTCACCTGAGGACGGCTGCTTGCGTTGTGGCAGAAAAGTCGTGAGAATTGTATTTTATTGTGTTCAATTTTTTTTATTTTATTATTTCCCTTCTACTTGACTTTACCGAAAGAACCAAGAAGATGACTTCCCATAAACTCAACACAGCACTCTAGACTCAATGCTGCACCATAGACTCAAGACGAACAGTTGGTAAGTGGAGACACAATAATGCACTGGATTTAAATGTGTTTTAAAATGTATTATGGTAAACAAGAAATTGAAATAGTGTTAAACTCATGATTAATTAGAAATATTGTACATTTGCGTGTAACACTGTAACAAAAATACTGTACAGTAAATACAACATAATGCAAAGTAACAAATATAAGAATAAATACAGTTTTATTATTACACGCTTTTATTTAACTGTCTGTTATTGTTTTTGTCGTATTCTCAAATCTTGTAAACTCAATTTTAACCCACTTCCCAATGTGGTATCGACTGCAAACTTGGTATACTTATGTCATACTGATGACAATACTATATTTAATCAAAAAAATTTACATTATTTTTTAATCCTTTATTTTAAGTTCACTTGCTTGCTTACGACCGTGCAAATCTTTCGGTCGTTATTTAACCCACTTCCCGTGATCCAATCGAGCTGACATTTTCCACACAGACTCGTTGTGCGTGACAATTAATGTTCGTGCAATTTTTTTTTCCAAAATGTTACACTTTTTAGGACAAAAATATTATATTTAATTACCAATTGCTTAATACTGCCATGCAATCATCTGACCCATAGGTGGCAGCCATCTCAAGCCAGAGGACGAGAGGACTCTAGCCGCCACGCATTTACAGTAAAGGATTTATAGTGAAAAACTTTGTTTTCACGGGTTAATTTTATATGTTATGTTTCGGCTTGGGTCGAAGTGTCCACGCTCAACTCACGTTGGCTGTAAATCACCACGGACCCTTACGGTATGGCAAGCTTCGGGGCCACTTCCTAGAGTCGTGGAGTTCTGCCATTGCGAGTACGGTACATTAAATTAAAGCGTGTTTTTTTAAAAGTATTTTGAAATATTACTTCTTTTCACTAATCTTGAGTCCTGATGCCAGCTTGTAGTCGGAAGGGGGGTGTAAATGAGCCAACCACAATTGCACACGCACACGGGGCACACCCGCACACAGACACCCATTAAGACAAAGACACACGCACGGGGACACACACACCACAACAATACCATGTGTAGTCATTAACAGGCTGTTGGGGCAAGTGTGGGTAGCGAGCAGTTACTATGAAGGCCGGCACTGCACACGAGGTGGGTGACTAACTTAACGCCCGGTCTGCCTTTGACTCCCCAATGGCGATGTTTACGCATCGCACCAGGTGCTCATTTAGAGGCTGAGTGAACCTCGAAGGTGCCCAGGGTCCCATTCAGATAATCGTCACTTTTGTGTGGACCGTGAGTGGAAATTGAACTTTGGTCACCGTGTTGGTAGCACACAGCACGCTAACCGTAGCACTACCGCTACCTCCACACTAACGTGCACACAAAGGCAAAGAGCCCCTTATAGCCTTAGGGGCCGTCCATATATTCACGTCACGCACCTGGGGGGGGGGGGGGGGTCAGACATTTGTGACGATGTGTCACGAGGGGGGGGGGGGGGTTGGAAATGTGACGTCACATCAAAATGCGCAACTTTAAATAAATAGACAACACGTTCTACTTAATTACATATACTTTTAAGTAAATGTTTTCTCCTACATCAGAGTGCAGCGCCACATTAAATACGCACTACAATGACAATAGTTTAAAGAGATTTGAAGCATGTTTTATTTTTTTTTGGGGGGGGGGGGCAGAGCTTTGTGACGTCATATTTGAGGGGGGGTTCTGACTTTTTGTGACGCCGTGTGACGACGGGGGGGGGGGGGGTCAAACATCGTCCAAAATCGCGTGACGGTATTTATTGACGGCCTCTTAACTGATGTCATTTATGGACGGCCCCTTAACAAACTGTAGGAGCAAGTGCTGTTTACGAGTAGCACTTATAAAGGCCGGTCGGGCATGCGAGGGGGGTTGGGTGGACAATCCCAAGCACGGCCGTCTTTGTCTTCCCAGTTGTGATGGTTACACAACACACCAGGCACTGGCGTTGACTGTGAGCAAGAAATGCGCTTGGGTCGCCGCTTTTGTAGCGCAGTGCGGCTACCGCTACACTTCTGCTCTCCACACACATTGACTTTCACACACACGTGCACACACGCGAACACTCACTCCCAGCGTGAGACCGACACATCACTCCTCGTGGAGGATGACTCCTCTGAGTAAAAGAGTTCCGCGGTTCATTTTGCAATGGCGAGTTCGCGTTTTAAATCAATGCTAATTTCGTTTTCATTTCATAAAAGCTGGTTCGTAAGTCCTGCCGTTCCGAAGTCGGGCGTTCATAAGTCGATGACTGTGTGAAGTTAATTTTCACAGACGTCCAGTAGTTCACATATTGTCATTAGATGTTTGAACGTGAGTTTTATTTTCTTATGGCGGTGTCTACCTTTTGGTAGTGGTTTCTCCTTCTTGGTGGTCGCGTGGAGACGGAGTGGCAAGGAGTGGTTTGAAAGGAAGGGTATCTACCTGACTGTGGCAAACCGTAAGCCCAATGGGTTCTCTCAGGAGCCATTTGGGACAAACACTGGCTGCAATGTAGTGTATAATGTAGTGTATAGTGTAGTGTATAGTGTAGTGTATGTTGAGCTTTTGTCGCACCGTACATAGCCAAACGTGCTAATCGGAGGTACGAGGGAAAGACAACCCCTATCACTACCATTATCACTACACCTACCACTATCACTACCCATATCACTAACCCTACCACTACCCCTGTCACTACCCCTATCACTACACCTACCCGTATTGGGGGTAGTGATACAGGTAGGTTAAGTGATAGTGGTAGTGATAGCGGTAGTGATAGGCATAGTGATGGAGGTAGTGATAGGTGTAGTTAGTGATAGGTGTAATGATATGTCTAATCATAGGGGTAGTGGCAAGGGTAGTGATAGGGGTAGTGATAGTGATAGGGGTAGTGATAGAATGTAGTGACAGGGGTAGTGATAGTGATATGATGTAGTGATAGGAGATAGTGATATGTGTAGTGACAGGGGTAGTGATAGTGATAGGTGTAGACATTGCATAGAGTACGTTGCGCTAGGAAGAAGAGACGACAATGTGTTTCAGGTCAACCCCTACAGGCGATGGCGTGTACGCCCCACACTCACGGAGACGTCGATTGTTGTCACGACGTTTTTTCACAGAACACGGTGCACGCGGTGACGTCACAGACTATTGCATGTTTTGCGATGACGTCACACGCACGTGCAAGATCCAATCCTGTTTTTTTGTTGTTCAGGCCGTTAGCTCAAAAAGAAGAGAAATGAATGCGTGGCCATTGCGTCCTGTAGACCATCAGCTCAACGAAGTTGAGTGAATGGGGGCATCCCAACAACAGGCAGCAGGTGAAACAGACAGAAGTGCAAGGAAACATCTCCGTGCCTCGTTGAATGTTTTAGATTCCCGGCCTTATTATCATTTATTCCATTGTCGTAACGGTATGAACATTAGCGTGCCTGGAGCTACAATCCCAGACTCAATGATGAGGTGGTGAGAGGTGATGATTCAATAGATGCATGAGGTAAAAAGTGTCTAGCTGGTGGGGTGTCGTTACTCACCTGGTGTTATATTGCAGCGACTGCCGATGAAGAGGTGGATGCTGTTGGTGATGACGGTAGAGGGTCGCTCCGGCACTCCGGCGCGATGTACCTGGGTCAGCCGCAGCGATGGTAGGAGATGGGAAGGCTATGCCGCGGAGTTGCTGTCTCCCCTCTCGGTGCCCAACCTCGAGGTTTGGGTCTCCATGGGGCTCATCTATGGTTCTAGATGAGTATGGATCGCTGTGGGTCTCCTCTATGGTTCTATATGAATTTCGGTCTCAATGGGTCTCATTCTAAAGATCTATATGAGTATGGTCTCCATTGGTCACCTCTATGGTTCAATATGAGTATGGGTCTCCAGGCTTCTATATGAGTATGGGTCGCCTATATGGTTCTAGATGAATATGGGTCTCCTCTATGCTGCTATACGAGTATGAATTTCATCTATGGTCCCATATGAGTATGGGTCTCTATGGGTCTCCTCTATGAGTAATGTTGTGGGGTCTTACACCTGGTAAAATACAAATAAAAAGTTGCTGAGTTTTTTTTATTTCAGTCCCACCCTATAACTAGACTGAACAGGCAACTCGTAGTGCAAGGCAGTGGGGGCTGAGTGAGCGAGTGAGGAGCGGCTCTGGAGTTTGTGCGTTCCAGGGAGTTTTTGGCACAGTCAGATAGACGTTTCCAATCTCCGTCCCAAACTCGTTCTGTCGTCTCCACGCGACCTTCAGGATGTAGAAGCCAGCCCCGTGTCGTCCCTCTTCCTGCCTGCTGCTAGCACACCTCATTGCAATGCAATCTCATTCTTCGTATGATAACAAATAATTAACACTTTTCAAGTGAAATTCTCAAAGCCAAAAATGTGAAAAGAAAAGTGAATGGTATATCGGTCCTTCTCCTTCATTGCAACCCGCCACTGAAAATCTACTTTCCCTGTAAACGAGCAGCACTGCACCATAGACTCAACATTACATCATATACTGAACACTGCAACATAGACTCAACACTGCAGTATAGTCTCAACTCTGCACCATAGAGATGACTTCACCATTGCCTCAAAATTTCCCATAGACTTAACACAGCACCATAGAATCGTTAACACTACCATAGACTCCTCAACACTGCACCATACACTCAATACTGTACAATAGACTCAACAATGCACCATAGACTCAAAACTGCATTATACTCTCAACATTGCAGCATAGACTCAACACTGCCCATAAACTCAACAAAACACTCTCGACTCAATACTGCACCATCGACTCAGCACTGCACCATAAACTCAACACTGCACCATAAATTCAAGACGAACGGTTCGTAAGTCGGGACACAATAATGCACTGGATTTAATGTGTTTTGAAATGTATGGTTCAACAAAAATGGAAATATTGTTAAACTCATTATTAAGTAGAAATATTGTACATTTGCGTGTAACACTAAAAATACTGTACAGTAAATAAAACATAATGCAAAGTAACAAATATGAGAAGAAATACAGTTTTATTTTCACTATTCTTGAGTCCTGATGCCAGCTTGGAGTCGGAAGGGGGGTGTCAATGAGCCACCACAATTGCACATACACGGGGCACACCCGCACACAGACATCCGTTAAGACAAAGACACACAAAAACACGCGCACAGACACACACACACCACAACAATACCATGTGTAGTCCTTAACAGGCTGTTGGGGCAAGTGTGGGCACCGAGCAGTGACCATGACGGCTGGCACTGCACACGAGGAGATGGGTGACCAGAACCACGCCCGGTCTGCCTTTGACTCCCCAATGGCGATGTTTACAAACCGCACCAGGTGCTCGTTAGAGGCTGAGTGAACCTCGAAGATGCCCAGGTCCCATTCAGATAATCGTCACTATCTGGTGGAGCGTGAGTGGAAATTGAACTTTGGTCACCGTGTTGGTAGCACACAGCACGCTAACCGTAGCACTACCGCTACCTCCACAAAAACGTGCACACAAAGGCAAAGAGCCCCGTATAGCCTTAGTGGCTGTCCATAAATGACGTCACGCACCTGGGGGGGTCAGACATTTGTGACGATGTGTGACGAGGGGGGGGTTTGAGAAATGTGCAACTTTAAATAAATATAGACAACACGTTCTACTTAATTAAATAGACTTTTAAATACATGTTTTCTCCTACAACAGAGTGCAGCGCCACATTAAATACGCACTACAATGACAATAGTTTAAAGCGATTTGAAGCATGTTTTATTTTGGGGGGGGGCAGGGCTTTGTGACGTCAGATGTTAGGGGGGTTCTGACTTTTTGTGACGCCGTGTGACGAAGGGGGGGGGGTCAAAAATAGTCCAAAATCGCGTGATGTCATTTATGGACGGCCCCTTAACAAACTGTAGGAGCAAGTGCTGTTAGCGAGTAGCACTTATTAAGGCCGGTAGGGCACGCGAGGGGGGGTCGGGTGGACAACACCAAGCACGGCCGTCTTTGTCTCCCCAGTTGTGATGGTTACACAACACACCAGGCACTGGCGTTGACTGTGAGCAAGAAACGCGCTTGGGTCGCCGCTTTTGTTGCGCAGTGCGGCTACCGCTACACTTCTGCTCCCCACACACATTGACTTGCGCACACACACACGTGCACACACGCGAACACTCCCAGCGTGAGACCGACTCATCACTCCTCGTGGAGGATGACTCCTCTGAGTAAAATAGTTCCGCGGTTAATTTTGCAATTGCGAGTTCGTGTTTTAAATCAATGCTAATTTTCGATTTAAAGCTTTCGTGACTGCAGGGATTCATCTTCTTGGTTATTTCGGTAAAGTCAAGTAGAAGGGAAATAATAAAATAATAAAAATTGAACACAATAAAATACAATTCTCACGACTTTTCGGCCACAACGCAAGCAGCCGTCCTCAGGTGAAGAACAGGGCTGTCGGAAAGACAGCGTTTGAAGTGCTAATTTGTTTTCATTTCATGAAAGCTGGTTCATACGTCCTGCCGTTCCGAAGTCGGGCGTTTGTAAATCGATGACTATGTGTAAAGTTAATTTTCACAGACGTCAAGTAGTTAACAGATTTTCGATAGATGTTTGACCGTGATTTTTACTTTCTGATGGTGGTGTCTACGTCTTGTTGGTGGTTTCTACTACTTGGTGGTCGCGTGGAGACGGAGTGGGAAGGAGTGGGTCGAAAGGAAGGGCATCTACCTGACTGTGGCAAACCGTAAGCCCCATGGGTTCTCTCAGGAGCCATTTGGGACAAACACTGGCTGCTATGTAGTGTATAGTGTAGTGTATAGTGTAGTGTAGACTGTAGTGTATGTGTGTATGTTGAGCTTTTGTTGCACCGTACGTAGCTAACCGTGTTAATCGGAGGTACGGGGGAAAGACAACCCCTATCACTACCATTATCACTACACCTACCACTATCACTACCTCTATCACTACACCTAATCCTATCACTAGCCCTGTCACTACACGTACCACTATCACTACACCTACCCGTATTGGAGGTAGTGATACAGGTAGGTTGAGTGATAGGGTAGTGATAGTGATACGTGTAATTATACGTCTAATCATAGGGGTAGTGGCAAGGGTAGTGATAGGGGTAGTGATAATGATAGTAATAGGGGTAGTGATAGTGATAGGGGTAGTGATAATAATAGGGGTAGTGATAGTGATAGTGACCGTGGTAGTGATAGTGATAGGCAGAGGTGGGACAAAGTCATTGTTATGCAAGTCCAAGTCGAGTCTGAAGTCATCAAATTCATGACTCGAGTCTGACTCGAGTCCAAGTCACATGACTCGAGTCCACACCTCAGAGGTGGGACAAAGTCATTGTTATGCAAGTCCAAGTCGAGTCTGAAGTCATCAAATTCATGACTCGAGTCTGACTCGAGTCCAAGTCACATGACTCGAGTCCACACCTCTGGTGATAGGAGATAGTGATAGGTGTAGTCATGGCATGGAGTAGCGGTATATTGGGCTCAGAAGACGACCCAATGTGGTTCAGGTCAACCTCTATAGGCGATGGCGTGTACGCCCCACACTCATGGAGACTACTTTTTGGTTCTTTCGGTAAATTCACGTAGAAAATAAAATCAAATAATAATAGAATACGACGTTTCGGTTGCAACACAAGTAACCATTATCAGGTAAGAATGAATGATAAAACACAGACACGGGAACAGCATAGGCAGACACACATGCAGAGAGATCCACACAAAGACACACCGAAACACACCAAGACAAACAGAAGAACAACGAATCTGTGTCGAGGCCTTAAATAGAGAGAGGGGGGAGGGGCCGGGGCAGAGAGAGGACTGGGGAGGCAGGACCAGCGGACAAACGAGGGGACAAGGAGGGAGCAGTGTGGAATTCCGAACCACAGTGGACAGGGGAGAGACAATCGTTTAGAGCAAGAAAATCGAAAGTTTGAGAAGACAAATTTAGTAAAATTAAGAATTGTAATGCAATGCAACACAGATTGTCGGTTAACACACAGTTAACGCATAGCCTGGTTGATTAACGTTCTTCCCAATATTGCTAAATAAGAAGTAAAGTGTGAGTTGTGAGTAAACCCTCCCCGTACAGGTGGTTTAAACTAGATTCAAAGCTTTCGTGACTGCAGGAATTACTCTTTGGGTCTTTCGGTATAGTCAAGCACTTTCATTCTAACCTGATGATGGTTGCTTGTGTTGCAATCGAAACGTCGTATTCTATTATTATTTGATTTTATTTTTTACATGACTTTACCGAAATAACCAAAGATTAATTCCTGCAGTCACGAAAGCTTCTAATCTAGTTTAAACTCATAGAGACGTCGATTGTTGTCGCGATGTTTTATCACGAAGACGGTGCACGTGGTGACGTCACACGCACGTGCTCGATCCAATCCTGTTTCCCGGGCCGTCAGCTCAAAAATAAGAAAAATTAATGCCTTGGCCATTGCGTTCTGCAGACAATCAGCTCAACGAAGTTGAGTGAATGGGGACATCCCAACAACAGGCAACGAGTGAAACAGACAGAAGTGCAAGGCAACATCTCCCTGTCTCGTTGAATGTTTTAGTTTCTCGGGATTACTATAATTTATTCCGTAGTCATAACATTATGAACATTTGCGTGCCTGGAGCTACAATCCCAAACTCAATGATCAGATGGTGACAGGTGATGATTCAATAGATGCATGAGGTAAAGTGTCTAGCTGGTGGGGTGTCGTGACTCACCCGGTGTTATATTGCAGCGGCTGCCGATGAAGAGTTGGAATGCTCCTTCTTCTTAGTTCTTTCGTCAAAGTCACGAAAGAACCAAGAAGATGAATCCCTGCAGTCACGAGAGCTTTAAATCGAAAGTTGGAATGCTGTTGGTGCTGACGGTCGAGGGTCGCTCCGGCACTGGGTCAGCCACAGCGATGGATGGTGTTGGGTGGACTCCATGGCAGAGTTGCTGTCTCCCCTCGTGGTGACCAACCTTGAGGTGTGAGATTCCTCTGGTTATATATGACCATGGATCGCTATGGGTATCATCTATGGTTCTGTATAAGTTTTGGTCTCTATGGATCGATATGAGTATGAGTCGCTGTGGGTCTCTTCTATAGTTCTATATGGGTTTCTATAGGTCTCTATCGTTCTCTATCGGTTTCTATGGTTCTCGATGGGTCTCCTCTAGGAGCAATTTCGTGGGGTCTTACACCTGGTAAAATGAAATAAAATAATTGCTGAGTTTTTAGTTTAGTCTCACCCTATAACTTTACTGAACCGGCAACTCGAAGTGCAAGGTGGTGGGGGCTGAGTGAGCGAGTGAGGAGCGGCTCTGGAGTTTGTGCGTTCCAGGGAGTTTTTGGCA